>NC_057727.1:38004636-38018817 GCF_004010195.1 Chiloscyllium plagiosum | reverse complement strand
TTACCAGGATGCTGCCTGGACTGGAGGGCTTGCCTTATGAAGAAAGGTTGAATAATCTTGGACTTTTCTCTCTGGAGAGAAGGAGGAAGAGAGGTGACCTGATCGAGGTATACAGGATAATGAGTGGACTAGATAGTGTCAGTAGCCCGAGACTTTTCCCCAGGGCAGGATTGACTGGTATGAGGAGTCATAGTTTGAAGATATTAGGAGGAAGATATAAAGGAGATGTCAGAGCTAGGTTCTTTACGCAGAGAGTTGTGAATGCATGGAATGCGTTGCCAGCTGTGGTGGTGGAAGCAGAGTCATTGGGGACATTTAAGCAACTGCTGGATATGCACATGGATAGCAGTGAGTTGAGGGGTGCGTAGGTTAAGTTATTATATTTTACATTAGGATTAAATCTCGGCGCAACATCGTGGGCCAAAGGGCCTGTTCAGTGCTGTACTTTTCTATTCTATTCTATCAACAAAAAGAGCAGTAGTAAGGTTCCTGGGATTGAGAGAATTTTATCGAAAGTTTGAGCCGAATTTTAGCAGTGTGGTTGCTCCACTCAGTGAAATGCTAAAACAAGGCCAGAAGTTTCAGTGGACAGTGGATCTCAGAAGGCATTTGACAGCCTAAGGACTGTCCCGGTATTAGCTACACCTGATTATGCAAAGCCTTTCAAGGTGGCTATCGATGTGAGTGATGTGGGTGTCGGTGCTGTGCTCCTGCAGGATGACGACAAAAAGATAGAAAGACCTATCAGGTATTTCTCCAGGAGGTTGAATGTTCATCAGCAGAAATATTTGACAGCTGAGAAAGAGAGTTTGAGCTTGGTCAGGGCACTACAATATTTCAGTGTTTATATTACCAGCAACACATCTGAGACAGGCACCTATACTGATCATAACCCATTGAAATTTGTGGAGAAAGTTAAGGACAAAAATGCCAGACTGATTAGATGGAGCCTATTGTTACAGCCATTCAATTTGAAAATTGTGCATGTGGCAGGTCAAAAAAATGTGATTACCGATGCATTATCGAGACTCGAATGAGAGATGAAGGCGTTCGGTGGTGGGAGAACTGTAGACTGAATCCGAATGTAGTGGTGCATGTTTGCATGTTTATAGTCAGTGAATGTATACGTGTGTTTTAGGGTACTAACCACTATTATCTTGGGTTTTGAAATATGAAGCCATATTTGGATACGGATGGGTTTTTTTAAGGGGGGAGGTGTCACAATGTTGGTCTTTTTACAAGGTTACTATGCTCTTGAGTTTTTTTTCCAGAGAGGGGGTAATTGGCCAGGCTCCAACTAGGCTGGGTTTGAAAGGTTTATTGGGGCCCTTTTTGTTTACCCCGAACAGATAATGCCTCCAGCCTAACGCATTCATGTTGTAAAGAAAACCGATATAATCAACGGGGAGTTTAGATTGGAGTCTTTGATTCAGCTCAGCAGTAGTGTGTGTGAAGAATGGCTACTCGGGCAAGTCCAGCCGGTACTCTCTCTCTCTCTCTCTTTTACAAGCCTGTGAGCCCTAGTTTGTTTCAATTTTACTCTTTGTGCTAAGGGATGTGTTTATTGGGATTATTGCAAGTATTTTCAGAACAGCATAATTAAATCAGGATAATCTGTCGGGTTTTTGGATAGGATAAGTTATCCGGTATTCTATTTTCTGTTCTTTGTTTTTCATTCCGTAATTTTGTAAATAAATTCTGTTTGTTGAAAACTTGGCTGTCAAATTAGCTACATCACTCCAGTAATATCCACTATATAATTACCTAAACGAACAGCAAAATTACGGTCTGGGCTACCTGCTTAAAAATGTTTTGAGGGGTCGGACCTGGTCCATAATACTCTGAGGATGTTTTACAATGTAGTATACCTTATGATCCTCTATGTCTCTTTTTCTTTCCTTTACTATCTCCTCTTAAACATCTTAATCATCCATAAATCTGGAATCAGCAAAAAGAACAGACCCCTCTGACTGCTTGGCTTATTTACAGCTTCAGTACTGTACAACACTAATTTCATTTTGAACAGATATACACAGATGTTACTGCACAGAAACAAATCATTCAGCTCAACCAATCAATGTGGGTGCTATCCTTAACGCTAGAAAGTAGTCCTAATTGCATTACCATCTCTTTGCTTTCCTTTTCTTCAACTACTAATCCAAGTTACACTCAAATGCTGATATTCATCTGGATTTTCTGTTGGGTGTTAGGCCCCCAACATTGGGCCTGTTACAGAGTTCCAAAGTCTGCCAATGTTGTCAACACCTCTTTTGGTGCAACCTTTCAGAAGATGGCTGTCCCTGCCAATGATGTCTTATTAAGGACAGTGGGTAGGCCCACGACACTGCAGCTCCAACCAAAGAGCCCACAGCAATGCCATGCCAGCAGCTACACTGAGGAGGTCGACACTGAAAAGGTTGGAAAATTAGCATGGGGAAACCTCAACAATTGCTTAGGCCGAATTCATGAAATAAAATGTACAGAGGCTGAAAGGACACCAGTGGAAAAGAAATCTTTCTGAAGGACAATGCATGGAAAAGTTTGGACCCATTCACCTTCACAACATTGTAACTGGGGCACAGTGCCTCTGACTGCAATGACCCCTTAGCCCATACCACTAACAGGTCACTTCAAATCAATTTGCAGCTTCCATTTATTTTCTTGTAACTCTTGCCTTCTGTTTGTTACAGAGCTAAGAAAATCAAGCCCACGGTTGTTTCCTTGTTTTCTGACTTTAATGTGAATTTTACAGTCTCTCAATTCTCTTGATGTCAGTTCCAAATCTCATCTTTATTTTTATATCTAAAGTTCCTTATTTGTGGCCACTCAACTGCTGGAAACACCATAACCCCAATACCCAACACAAAGAGGTTTCCAAGTGGGGGTTCAAATTATGGCCTCCGTACAGAGTTTTAACTCCATGGCCTATGATATTGTAAAAGTAGAGTCCATCCAGAGGCCAAACAGTTTGATAGATTTAGTTGCTTATTGGGCAGGGAGATCTCAGCCCAAGAAAAGGAAAAATCATTTCTTATTGGTGGTGAGGATGGTCTTGTACAGCATGGTTGGGATGACTGGACTGACAGTGGACTGATCAAAGATCATAAAGAGCTGTAGGAAGATTAGAGCCAGGTTTTAGATCAAAGGTGGATGGTTGGGAAAATTAGAGACCACATTAGAGATCAAGGGTTGTTGGTGATGTAGGGGAGAGGTGGTGCTGGTGATGGGATGATGGTTTGACCTTGATGGTACTGCAGAAGGTTTACAGGTAAGTGTTCTCAGCCTGGAAGGAATGTGCCTGGTCCTCTGCCCCACAAGCAGAGTTTATTTATGTAATGGATCTAACCTTTCTCAGACTCTCTATCTGCCATTTTCTCTGAGATTTGGCTCACCATTCCATTGTGGTTAATAGTAGAAAAGTAGTAAAATGAAGGCATGCAACCTGCTTAAGACGTAGTAATGAGCAACCCACTTCCTAAGAAGAGTGGCTGCTTGTCCCACATTGACTTTTGTTAAAATGAGGAGTGATTGGCTTGTTATCCTTTGTCAGATTTTTAACATTTTATCCTCACACCTAACCCAAAGCTATTTATTCCTTTTGGTTAAAAGAAACGCCTAATTTTCTATCTATTATGTCCCATTTTCTCATTGTTGTGAACAAATCTATCATTGTAGTTCATAAACTTGGGCGGCACGGTGGCTCGGTGGTTAGCACTGCAGCCTCACAGCACCAGGGACCCGGGTTCGATTCTCGCCTCGGGTAACTGTGTGTGGAGTTTGCCAATTCTCCCTGTGTCTGCGTGGGTTTCCTCTGGGTGCTCCAGTTTCCTCCCACAGTCCAAAGATGTGCAGGTTAGATGAATCGGCCATGCTAAACTGCCCGTGGTGTTAGGTGCATTAGTCAGAGGGAAATGGGACTGGGTGAGTTACTCTTCGGAGGGTCGGTGTGGACTTGTTGGGCCGAAGAGCCTGTTTCCACACTGTAGGGAATCTAATCTAATAATCAGTGTCCCTCAAATGTAAAGGCTTCAGGTTTTCAAGTCAATTTCTGTACTTCCTCGTACGAGCAATATTTGAGTAAATTTGGGCTGCTCTTTTTCTAAAGCATTAATATCCCCCCAGTACTTTGGAGTCTTATGTTGTACATGCAGACCTTAAAATGATCTTGCAATCCACCTAATTATAAAACTGTTAATACAATGAGTAGTTCAAGGTGAATGGCCACCACCGCCTTCTGAGAGAATAAGGGACCTTAATGGCCTTGCCAATGTTACTCATATCACAGTTCACAGTAATTAAAAACTGGCCTATACAGTGCAAACATTGGCTTCAACATTTCTGGTGAAGAAGAGATAACAGGATGCTCCCATTCCTACTTATTGTTAGCCAGTGATCTGAACTGGGAAATACAGGTCTCCAGAAAATAGAGTAAAATCAAGAAGCCCCTTGGTTGTGAAGTTCCATTATTGATTATTGCACAGATATTCAAAAGCACAATTTCACAATCTGAAGTTCAGTGAATTGCGCTCCAGAATTGCATCTCAGGAAATTATACTTGTTCAGTCAGAGATCTACCTTTCACTCATTTTAATAGGCAGAAAAACTTAGCCTATGTGTCAATGATGTTTCAAGATTCAAGATTTAAGGTGCTTGATTATAATGCCTTCACTCCGCATTATAATCAATAATTGTTCCCAACTGAGGGAACAAAGGACATTTGGTGCCTGTGAAATTCTCGTCTTGCATGTATTAATGTCTTCAAGAGAAAAGGGAAAAATACTGGAGGAGGAAATAAAGTTGCAATAAAAAGAAATGCACTTGCTTTTCAATTTACAAACAAACATGCTCTGAAGCCTTTGCACTTACACCCTTGATCTAGCTTTCTAGCTCAGATGTTGCACAGCTTTTCTGTTCAGGTACAATGTACTCTAATTCAGTTGGGGTGGTGAGCCAGGGGAATGGTGCATGTGAGCTCAATAGCAAGTGGTACAGGGGCATGAAGGTGACCGTGCCTATCACTCATTACTAAATATGAGGTAGTCTCTAAACCTTGCAGAATTGCCAAGACATTAGCTTGTTCAAGCAAGGTTGTAAAGGTAACTCCAGCAATTACAGACCAGTCAATTTAACTTCAATGATGGAAAGCTTCAAGAAACAATTATTTGGGATAGAATTAGTAGCCATATGGAAAAACGTGGGTTGATTAAGAAGAGTCAGCATGAATTTCTAAAGGGGTGAACACGTTAAATCAACTTGCTGGAATGTTTTGAAGAGATAACAGAAAGGTCAATCAGAGCAATACTATTGATCTGGTGCACATGGACTTTCAAAGGACATTTGATATAGTTCCACTTGACAGGCTTGCATTAAAAGTATATGGTTATGGAATAAAAGCAACAGTGGCAGGAAAGGAATAGAAAATTGCCTGCAAAATAAGAAATGGTGAGTAGTAATAAATTGATTTTTTTCTGGGACAGTTTGTCATGAAGTTCCCTCAGGGTCAGTGTTGGGAACTTTGCTTTCCTTGATAATATATTATAGATCTAGATCTTGATGACCAGGGGACAATTTCAAAACTTGGAAACATTGCCAACTATGAGGAAGACAAGTGCAGAACTCCAAAGGGATGTGTACAAAATGGTGCAGTGGGCAAAAAGGTGTCAGAAGACGTTCAATGCAGAGAAGTGTGAGCTGAATGCATTTCAGTAAGAGAACAAGAGCAGACAAGAAAAGACTAAGAGGTACAATTCTCAAATGAGTGCAGGCGCAATGTTCCTGGGTGTTTATGTGCACAAATCACTGAAGATGTGACAGAACAGATGGACAGGGCAGTTAATAAAGCATACAGTTACTTGTGCTTTATTAAGAAGGGCATAGAGTACAAGAGGAGGAAGGTTATGGTGAACTTATCCAAGAGATTTGTTAGACCACACCTGAAGTATTATGAAGAGTTCTGGGGACCTTTCCATAAGAAGAATATGAGTACAGAAGAGGTTTACAAGAATAATTCCAGGGATGAGAAACCTTAGTTATAAGGATAACTTGGAGAGTTTGAGACTGCTCTCGTTAGAGAGAAGAAGGCTAGGTCAAAATTTGGTAGAAAGTTTTGAAATTATGAGAGGTTTGGATCAATTAGAAACAGAGAAACTGTTCCCCCATGTTAAAAAAGATTAAGGAGGAGTGGAGTAGATTTGAAGTGATTGCAGAAGAGCAAATGTGATATGAGAAAACGCTGTTTCATACAATGAATAGTTTGGGTCTGGAATACACTGCCTCGATGTACTATGGAGATTGGTTCAACTGAGGCATTCAATCACGGTTAGATGATTATTTGAATAGAAACAATGTGCCAGGGTATGGGGAAAAGGCAGAAAAACACTAAGTCATAATACTCATTTGGAGAGTTAGTCAGACACAATGTGCCTAACGGAATCCTTCTGCATTGTCACACTTCTGTAATTCTCTGATTTATTGGACATGGTAATCACAGAACATTTTGTTAGAGCAAAATGCACTGATATAATAACCAGGATCTTCCCCATTGAAACCACCTCGCTATGTTAACATAGTATTCATCATGTGCATTACTGGAATCCACTTTACAGGAGGGATGTAATTACAATGGAGACAGTAAAGAGGAGATTTATCAGGATGTTGCCAGGGATAGAAAGTTTTAGTTATGAAGAGAGATTGAATTGACTAGGGTTATTTTCCTCAGAGCAGAGGGGACTGAGAGGGGCATGATTGGGATATATAAAATTATGAGGGGTAATATACAGAATAGATGGGAATAAACCTTTCCTTTTGATGGAGGAATCAATGACCAGAGGGCTTAGATTTAAGGAAAGGAGTAGAAGGTTTAGAGGGGTTATTAGGAAAAAGTTTCTCACAGATAGTAACTGAGAATCTGGAACTCACTGCCTATAAGGGTGGTAGAGGCAGAAACCCTCATAATATTTACTAAGTATTTAGATATGGTACTTACAATGGCAAGGCATGCAAGACTATGGGCCAAGTGCTGGAAAATGGGATTAGAGTAGTTTTTGACCAGTACAGACTCTATAGTCCAAAGGGTGTTTTTCTGTGCTGTGAACTTTTATGACTGTATGACTCATAAAGCTGGATATGAAATTGTTAAAATACATAAGAAAGCACAGATCTGGGGAGAAGTTTGCAGCAATTGTCATGGATTTCTTTTGATAGTTTTAAAAAATGAGTGTTTTGCAGTAAGAGTCATGGATGCAGCAGGGCTCAAGGGAGGAATCACAGGCTGTGATGCTTCTCCTGTGACCAAGCTCCTATTTCACCCACCTCTTCACATCCTTTGGGTACCCAGAATGACAGAATATCATTATATTGGTGTCAAACTGTTTAACATAATGAAAGGCTACTGTCGTTTGCATTTTATGCCTCTATTTATAAAGCTCATCAAAAACTCAGGTTTCAGTATGATATACTTTGTAACCACTGCTTTGTCAGATGGTTACACACAACACAATCCTTCATATTACATAAAAAGCTGTTAAAAAGTGAAAGTATGAAGAAAACATGAACGACTTGCTGAGTAAATAAAATGTCAAAACAGTAAATTCATAAGTTAATGAGTAATGAATTTAAATGAACATTAAAAAGTGTGAAACAGCAAAACTAAATAATAAAAACACATAGAAATGTGAATGCTTAAAATCTGAAACAGAAGCAGAAATAGCTGGAGAACCTCAGCAGGTCTGGCAGCATCTGTGGGGAGAAAGCAGAGTTAACATTTCCAGGGCAGTGACCCTTATTTAGAATTGATGATAGCTAGGAAAAGGTCTGTATTTATGCAGAAGATGGGGTGTGGCAAGGGGGAAGGAGTATACGATAGATGAAGATGGAGCCCAGTGAGAGAGAATCGCCGACAAGGGAATGGATAATGGTAAGTTGGTGAGAAAGAAAAGCTGCTAATGGGGACCATTACTGGGTGAAAATGGGTTGGCTGTGGTGGAAGCAGCCCAAGTGATGACAAGGGCTTGTGTATGTGGTGAGGGAAGGAAATGGGAGATGATGTTCAGGCCCTAAAGTTATTGAACTCAATATTAGAACCAAAGGCTGCAGGGTCTCCAAATGGTAAATGAGGGTCTGTTTTTCCAGCTTGTGTTGAGACTCCCTGGGGCACTGCAGAGATGTTGACCAGACAACACAGTGGTGTCTTGAAGAAGCATGCAACTGGAACCTCGGGGTCATTTTTGCTGTCAGAACCATGGCTGTTCTGCAAAGTGGCCTCCCAGAATGCATTTTGTCTCCCCAACATAGAGTAGACCACATTGAGAGCAGTGAATACAATGGACTAGATTGAGTAAAGTGCAGGTAAATTGCTGCTTCACCTGAAAGATATGTCTGGAACCCTGGACAGTGAGGAGGGAGGAAGTAAATGGGTAGGCACAGAAAGAGGCCATCGGGATATGCGGAGGTGTTGGGAGTAGAGGATGAGTGGGCCAGGGTGTTCTGGAGAAAACAATTCCTATGGAAGGCTGTCAGGGAGGGGGGAGGGGAATGTGTCTGGCTGTGGCATCCCGCTGGAGTTGACAGAAATGGCAGCTTATGATCCTTTGGATGATGATTCTGGTGAGGTGGAAAGTGAAGATCAAGGAGACTCTATTGCTGTGGAGAAGGGAAGAGGAGGAGTGAAGGCAGAAGCATGGGAGATGGATGACACATGGTCCTGTCTACCACAGTAGTGAAGAATCCTTGGCTGAGGAAAAAGATAGACATTTCTGAGGTGCTTCTGTGGAAGGTGTCATCATCAAAACAGATGTGATGGAGATGGAAAAACTGGGAAAATGGAATCTTTATAGGAAACATGGAATAAAGTTATATAATTGTGGGAGACTGTGGGTTTGTAATGGATATCAGTACCAGCCTGTCTCCAGAGATGGAAACAGGGATGTTGAAGAAGGGAAAAGAGGAGTCAGAGATGGACCAGGTGAAGGTGATAGAAGTTTGGAAATTGGAAGTGAAATTGATACATTTTTCCAATTCCAGATGAGAGAGGGAAGCAGTATTGATGATGTTATTAATGCACCACAGAAAGAGTTATGAGGAGGCACCTGAGTAGAATTGAAACAAGAAATATTCCACATACCACACAAAGAGAAAGGCATAACTGGAACCCAGTCATAACACTGTTTGGGGACCTAGTGTTGTAACATTTTCCATGGACAATGAGAAATTGGACAGTGAATAATAATATTGATAATAAATAATAATTAAGAATAAAAGGTCAGATACTAATTTATAAAACCAAAGTAACATTGGAAATGGCTAAAACGTTGATACAGATGGTGACAGATGAAATACAGTATGAGTTTTGGACTAGTTGCCATCAACAAAAAAGTCCTTAGAAATAAAAAGATATAACAATAAAAGTAATGGGAACAGGAAAATATGGCAGCTGTAATTTAGAAAGTTGTCTTGAAAAGGCAGTGTTGTTTCCAATTCAGTTATGGGTAATTATTTGAATTTAGCTAGTAAGTGTATTAAGCCTCAGAAGCACAGATGCACATGCAACAACAGCAGAGACACAGTTACACTAATTTTTACAAAGTCAACCCCTCCCTTTCAAATACTGCACATGAACAACATGCACATGAGACAGGTCTGAAACGTGTTGGTTGTGAGCCACAATACTGGCTAAGCTTGTAGTTCTTAAAAAAATTATAGTTGCCATGAAAAACATAGAATTTGCATTTAAATTTGCTCTTTTATCAGACTGGCTTCTGACACTTTACTCTCTCTGCATAATGGCCTCGACCAACCACTTTTGCAGCACCATGCACTTCCTCCCCAGCTTTAGCACATCTACACTGAAATACTCATTCATGCCTTTGTCATCACTAGAGTGAACAATTCCAATGTTTTCCTGATTTATGTCATTTTGTCTAACATTATTAAACTTCACCTCATACAATACTCTGCTCTTTCGACCTTAAACAGCACCAAGTCCCATCACATATTATGTATGCTCACTAACCTGCATTGGCTCCAGATCCCCATGCCTTTTAGCCTTTTACCCTTCACTTTTCCCTATATCTGAAATCTTGGTCAATCGTCACCCTTCATTCTTCCATCTGTGACATCATATTAATCCTGAACTTCGCCATCACCATGTTTTTAACTAGCTTAGGCCTAAGCACTGGTCTTCCATGCTGAAACAACATTGACTCATCCTGACTGGTCTTTGTGTGCAATCTTTTAGATGTGTCTCCTGATATCTTGTTTGACAAATTTTCTTTTCTGATTGCATATTCTTCAGTATAGTGCCTCTTGGTAAAGGCACTATATAAATGAAATTTGTTTCTTGTATTTTACTCTATAATTCTAACAATTTTATCAGGAATAGGCTGGAAATTTTGAATAGTGGGTAATATTCTTTCCACATACTTGAGGGTGGAGAGAAAAAGAGCAGCAGCAGCAGTGGCAACAGGAACCAAATGCAGCAGTGATATATGTTATGTTACTTGTTTTCTTCATGCAACTTTACCAATCACACATACAGGACTGGTAAACTATGTTGTAAGTTATTTTGATTGAAGATTAGTATTGATATATACAAGTCATGGTAGATCTTAACACACACATCTAACCGCAGGATTCAAAACAAGCAGACAACTTCCTGGTTACATGCTATTTTGTATCCTGGTTCAACAATGAGACATGTATGTTATTTTCATATTCTCTTAAAGCAAAATTGCAACAAGACAATGTGAATATGCCTGTATTAAACTTTGTTCCTCAATCTCCAAGGCATGTCATATTTAGAATTAGCACAGGGAGAAATTTGTTGGTATCACAAGTGTCAAGTACGTCAACATTTGCAAACATGCAAACTCTCCATCCATGACAGGGCTGTCTCAAAGTCAATGTTAAAAGTAATAAAGAAGAAACATGAAAAGTATGCCCATGACAACCATTTATCTGCAAGAATGGAGAAATGCCAAAAGTTCACAAAAGGAAAATCAGCCTTAACTTTGAGGGCAGATGCTACAAATTAATCAGAACTATGTCACAATTGGCATTTACATTCTGATTGTGGCGAATTGCACTTTAAGCTTCTGTATTGTATGACTACATTTCCTCAGCACAATTATGATTTGACTTTGTTACATTCTTGGGCACACAAAATATAATGAATTGTTGAACTGAATGATGCCAAAATTATAAAAATCATATCAAGAATTCGTCAATCTGTCTCCACTGACAACTGATGGCATTCATGCCAAGTGTAGCAAGCAAACATGAGTGTCAAAACTGGTTCTCAAGGCCTTTTGTTTGAAATAGAGCAAATTGCCACTTACAGCATGTTACTTTTACGTTTTGATAGGCAGTATTTTAAGTAGAACAAAATGCAATCTAAAAATTTTAAAGATTTAGCCAGAGTCAACAAAATGAAAATACTTACATGAAATGGTTTTCAAATCGGTTAATGATCAGCCAATATATCATTGCCATGGCTTTATTCACAACAAAAGAAAGACTGGAACCATCACCAATGTTTTCTTAATCACATACTGTCAATTATAAATAGTCTGACAGATGTTTAACGGGTGTTTAAAATACTACACTTCGGAGGACAATGACTAGCCAGGGAAATTATAGCTCATTTGAAAAACAATTTTGAATATGGCTTGATATTAAATTATCACACTGATAGCTTGTCAGAAACTTTAATATCCTATGCCCTGCTGGAATCGCCAAACACTAGACACATTATGTCTAACGTGCACCAATTTAAGAGATTCACTTGGAATGGCTTAATACCTGAGTAATGTATTATTATTATTCAAAGCAGCAGGATTTTTCATACATTATTGTACCTTAAATTGTTTTCTTCCTTTCATCGCCTATACTTAGTCCCTGCCATAATATTCTGTGACATACATTAAACGTATGATATATTGCTCAGTCTCCAGGAACAAAATTGTCTCCAACACAAGGAAGTTTAAACTGTTCTTGTGATACTAGTAAAAAATTAACATATTGGTATGAGACATCAAAACTCATAATTTTTGTGGACTTTGAAAGATTTGAATACCCGGCTTTATATTTTTAGCATGGTCAATGAAAGGACAGTGGAATTTTTTTTATAATAAGGCATTTCTTCATATATTCACATAGGTTGTGATGACTGCATATGGATTGGAACCTTCCATATCAGTCTTTGGCTGTCAGCTTGCAGTGTCTGTTTTGGGTGTTGTTTTAAATAATTGCTTACAGAAGGTAAGAAGATTCCTAGTTTAGTGCTCCTGTTTCTAGAAAATCCTTATGGTGGGTTCACTGTAGTAGCTGGAGACTGGTCTATCTACTCTCATGGGAAACATTCCTAAACGAGTTTGTCAATACTTGATGAAGGAATATTTCTCCAAGCAAAGGTCCCCAAGGCCAATGAGAAGTATTCAGTGACATCCATCTTTGTACGCCAGAATGTCAGAATAACAAATATCTGAACGTTGCCTGTCTCTTGCTGACCTTGAGAATGTGATGGTGAATTGCTTTCTTGAACCGCTGCAGTCCATATGCCCTTAGGGAGGAATTTGCGAGATTTTGACCCAGCGACAGTGAAGGAATGGAGAAGCATTTCCAAGTCAGGAAAGTCAGTGCCTTGGAGAGGAACATGAAAGTAGTGGTGTTCCCATGTATCTGCTGCCCTTGTCCTACTAGATGAAGAGATCATGGGTCTGGAAGGTGCTGTCTAAGGATCTTTGGTGATTTTCTGCAGTGCACCTTGTAGATAGTACACATTGTTGCTACTGAGTGTCATTATGAATGTTGTGCCAATCAAGTGGGCTGCTTTATCCTGAATGGTGTGAAGATTAGAGTGATGCTGGCAAAGTACAGCATGTCAGGCAGCATCCATGGAGCTGGTAAATCAATGTTACGGGCAAAAGTCCTTCATCAGGAATGACTGTAATCTCCAGCATCTGCAGTCCTCACTTTCACCTTGTGCTGAACAATGTCAAGCTTCTTGAATGTTGTTGAAGCTGAACCCATCCAGGCAAATGGTGAGTATTCCATCACATGCCTGACTTGTGCCTTGAGATTGTGGACAGGCTTTGGAGAGTAAGAAGGTGAATTACTCACCGCAGTATTCCTAGCCTCTGACCTGCACTTATAGCTACTGTAATTATGTAATTAGTCCTCCTAACTCCAGTATTCGATACTCTGACCAATAAAGGAAAGCATACCAAACGCCTTCTTCACTATCCTATCTACCTGCAATTCCACATTCAAGGAACTACGAACCTGCACTCCAAGGTCTCTTTGTTCAGCAACACTCCCTAGGACCTTACCATTAAGTGTATAAGTCCTGCTAAGATTTGCTTTCCCAAAATGCAGCACCTCGCATTTATCTGAATTAAACTCCATCAGCACATTGGCCCATCTGGTCAAGATCCTGTTGTAATCTAAGGTAACCCTCTTTGCTGTCCACTACACCTCCAATTTTGGTGTCATCTGCAAACTTACTAACTGTACCTCTTATGCTCGCATCCAAATGCCTTTTCTCTGCTGCACATCTCTCTGACTCTAAGTTATAGTAAAAAACACATAGTTCAAGATAATCATGTAACACGATTTTGTGAAAGGGAAACTATGTTTAATTAATCATTTGGAATTCTTTGAGAAGATAACATATGCTATGGATAATGAGGAACCAATGGCTGTACTGTAGTTAGATTTCCAGAAAGCATTTGAGAAAGTTCCACAAGTTATTGCAGAAAGTGAATGCTCATGGCATTAGGAATAACATATTGGCATGGAAGAATATTAGCTAGCTAACATGAAACAGAAACCGGGCATAAATAGGTGTTGTTTATATTAGAGACATAGAATCATAGAGGTGTACAGCATGGGAACAGACCCTTCGGTCCAACCCATCCATGCCGACCAGATATCCTAACCCAATCTAGTCCCACCTGCCAGCACCTGGCTCATATCCCGCCAAACCCTTTCTATTCATATACCCATCCAAATGCCTTTTAAATGTTGCAATTGTACCAGCCTCCACCTCTTCCTCTGGCAGCTCATTCCATACACGTACCACCCTCTGTGTGAAAAAGTTGCTCCTTAGATTTCTTTTATATCTTTCCCCTCTCACCCTAAACCTATGCCCTCGACTTCTGGACTCCCCGACTCCAGGGAAAAGAC
>NC_057727.1:37973655-38004171 GCF_004010195.1 Chiloscyllium plagiosum | reverse complement strand
ATTTATGTAAATGACAAAAAGGTAGAGGACCCAGCACCAATCCTTATGGCACTCCACTGGTCACAGGCCTCCAGTCTGAAAAACAACCCTCCACCACCACCCTCTGTATTCTACCTTTGAGCCAGTTCTGTATCCAAATTGCTAGTTCTCCCTTTATTCTGTGAGATCTAACCTTGTTAACCAGTCTTCCATGGGGAACCTTGTCGAACGCCTTACTGAAGTCCATATAGATCACATCTACCCCTTTGCCCTATCAATCCTCTTTGTTACTTCTTCAAAAAACTCAATCAAGTTTGATCAGATTAGATTAGATTACTTACAGTGTGGAAACAGGCCCTTTGGCCCAACCAGTCCACACTGACCCTCCGAAGAGTACCCCTCTTAGAACCATTTCCCTCCTAACACTAACACTATGGGCAATTTAGCATGGCCAATTCATCTGACCTGCACATCTTTGGATTGTGGGAGGAAACTGAAGCACCCAAAGGAAACCCACACAGACACAGGGAGAATGTGCAAACTCCACACAAACAGTCACCTCAGACTGGAATCAAAACTGGGGCCCTGGTGTTGTGAGGCAGCAATGCTAACCACTGAGCCACCATGCCGCCCGTAAGACATGACTTCCCATTCGCAAAACCATGTTGACTATCTCTAATCAGTCCTTGCCTTTCTAAATACATGTACATCCTGTCCCTCAGGATTCCCTCCAACAACTTGCCCACCACTGACATCAGGCTCATGGGTCTATAGTTCCCTGGCTTGTCCTTACCACCCTTCTTAAACAGTGGTACCACATTAGCCAACCTCCAGTCTGCGACTATTGAGGACACAAATATCTCAGCAAGAGGCCCAGCAATCACTTCTCTAGCTTCCCACAGAGTTCTAGGGTACACCTGATCAGGTCCTTGGAATTTATCCACCTTTATGCATTTCAAGACATCCAGTACTTCCTCCTCTGTAATATGGACATTTTGCAAGGTGTCACCATCTATTTCACTACTTTCTATATCTTCCATATCCTTTTCCACAGCAAATACTGTTGCAAAATACTCATTTAGTATCTCCCCCATTTTCTGTGGCTCCACAAAAAGGGCACCTTGCTGATCTTTGAGGGGCCCTATTCTCTCCCTATGTTATCCTTTTGTCCTTAATGTATTTGTAAAAACCCTTTGCATTCTCCTTAACTCTATTTGCCAAAGCTATCTCATGTCCCTTTTTTGCCCTCCTTATTTCCCTCTTAAGTATACTCCTATTGCCTTTATACTCTTCTGAGGATTGACTTGATGTTTCCTGTCTATACCTGACATATGCTTCCTTCTTTTTCTTAACCAAACCCTCAATTTCTTTAGCCATCCAGCATTCCCTGTACCTACCAGCCTTTCCTTTCACCTGAGAGAAAGTGAGGGCTGCAGGTGCTGGAGATCAGAGCTGAAAATGTGTTGCTGGAAAAGCGCAGCAGGTCAGACAGCATCGAAGGAACAGGAGAATTGACGTTTCGGGCATAAGCCCTTCTTCAGGAATGAGGAAAGTGTGTCCATTTCCTTTCACCTGAACAGGAATATACTTTCTCTGGATTCTCGTTATCTTATTTCTGAAGGCTTCCCATTTCCCAGCCATCCCTTTACCTGCGAACATCTGCCCCCAATCAGCTTTTGCAAGTTCTTGCCTAATACTGTCAAAATTGGCCTTTCTCCACTTAGAACTTCAACTTTTAGATCTGGTCTATCCTTTTCCATCACTATTTTAAATTTAATACAATTATGGTCGCTGGCCCCAAAGTGCTCCCCCACTGACACCTTAGTCACCTGCCCTGCCTTATTTCCCAAGGATAGATCAAGTTTTGCACCTTCTCTAGTAGGTACCTCCACATAATGAATCAGAAAATTTTCTTGTACACACTTAACAAATTCCTCTCCATTCTTAACCCTTAATATTATGGCAGTCCCAGTCTATGTTCGGAAAGTTAAATCCCCTACTATAACCACCCTATTATTCTTACAGATAATCAGAAAATTGTCTTGTACACACTTAACAAATTCCTCTCCATCTTAACCCTTAATATTATGGCAGTCCCAGTCTATGTTCGGAAAGTTAAATCCCCTACTATAACCACCCTATTATTCTTACAGATAGCTGAGATCTCCTTACAAGTTTGTTTCTCAATTTCCCTCTGACTATTAGGGGGTCTATAATAAGGTGATCATCCCTTTCTTATTTCTCAGTTCCACCCAAATAACTTCCCTGGATGTATTTCCAGGAATATCCTCCCTCAGCACAGCTGTAATGCTTTCCCTTATCAAAAGTGCCACACCCCCTCCTCTCTTGCCTCCCTTTCTATCCTTCCTGTAGCATTTGTATCCTGGAACATTAAGCTGCCAGTCCTGCTCATCCCTGAGCCATGTTTCTGTAACTGCTATGATATCCTAGTCCCATGTTCCTAACCATGCCCTGCGTTCATCTGCCTTCCCTGTTAGGCCCCTAGCATTGAAATAAATGCAGTTTAATTTATTATTAATTTACCTTGTCCCTGCCTGCCCTGACTGTTTCACTCGCTTCTGTTCTCAACTATACCAGTGTCAGATTGATCTCTTTCCTCACTATCTCCCTGGGGCCCCCCACCCACCCACCTGGCTAGTTTAAATCCTCCCGAGCAGCTATAGCAAATCTCCCTGCCAGTATATTAGTCTCCTTCCAATTTAGATGCAAACTGTCCTTCTTATACAGGTCACTTCTACCCCAAAAGAGATTCCAATGGTCCAAAAATGTGAATCCTTCTCCCATGCACCAGCTCCTCAGCCATGCATTCACTTGCTCTATCCTCCTATTCCTGCCCTCACTAGTTTCTAGCACTGCAAATCCAGATATTACTACTCCCAAGGGCCTCCTTTTTAAATTCCTGCCTAACTCTCTGTAATCTCCCTTCAGCATCTCAACCTTTTCCCTTCCTATGTCATTGGTTCCAATGTGGACAATGACCTCTTGCTGGCCCCTCTCCCCCTTTAGAACATTCTGCATTGTCTGAGACATCCTTCATCCTGGCACAAGGGAAACAACACACCATTCTGCTTTTTCACTATTGGCCACAGAAACATCTGTCTGTACCTCAGATTATAGAGTCTCCTAACACAATTGATCTCTTGGAACCTGATATACCCCTCATTGCATTAGAGCCAGTCTCAATATCAGAAACTTGGCTGTTCATGCTACATTCCCCTGAGAATCCATCACCCCCTACATTTTCCAAAACAGCATACTTGTTTGAAATGGGTATAGCCACAGAAGGCTCCTGCACTAGCTGCCTACCTCTCTTACCTTTCCTGGAGTTAACCCATCTATGTGACTGAATCTGAGACTTTCACCCTTTCCTATAACTGCCATCCATCACATACTGTTGCTGTTGCAAATTCCTCATTGCTTCTAACTGTCTCTCCAACTGATCCATTTGACCTGATAAGATTCACAACCAACAGCATTTATTGCAGATATAATCTGCAGTAACACATAAATTCTCTTTAAACTCCCATATCTGATAAGAAGTACATGTCACTCTAGTAAAGGCCATTTTTGCTCCTTCACAATCTCCAGACCCAGAAAATAACACCTTATTGTTCCTCTACAAAACACTGCCCCAGATTAAATTAATAGTTATGGCTTATATTTTAAATTCAATCAAGAGACATATCTCAAAAAACATATAATCAAGAAAGAACCCAATCTACTCACTACTGTAGGTTCCACTTAAAAACAATACACTTATCTGCTTCTGTGCTGTGAACTTTGCCCTAACAGTTCCTCCAAGATCAGTTGTGAATTTTATTGTTTTTTAATTTTCCCAGATGCAGTCCGATGTCCAGCGATACATGAATTCAAACGGCAAAGGCAGTAACTGTGCAGGTTCACTGCTGTGTCAGTTTTTTTCTCTCTCTTTCCTCCACTGACCTCACCATGTGCTTCCTTTGTCTGTTCTTCTCCCTTCTAAAACTGCTGTTGTTTTGACTTTTTTTTCCAAAGTTCCAAAACAATGCAAAAGCATATAAAACAGTAATTGCTGCTCCTGGAATTCGAGAAAATCACCTCCAGCACCTAAAATACCTCAATAAAGGTGCAGCTGTTACAGCCAGAAATTTTTCCTGTCCTCCATCTTGGATTAGCAAGAAACTATGAGTGGAATGTCACGGGCATCAATGCAGAGGATTAGTTTCAAATTATATAAATTACTTCATCAAAGGGACAGGAGGTGTGGTTGTCAAATTTGCTGAAGAGTCAAAGATGAGTAAGAAAATGTGTTGTGAAGAGAATGTAAAGAGGCTGTAAAGGGATATAAATAGGTTAAGTGAATGGACAAAGATTGGCAATTGGAGGATAATGTGGGAAAATGTGAACCTGTCCATTTTGGCAGGAAGAATCAAGAATGATGTCACTCAAATGGAAGAGATTGTGGAGCTCTGAGAAGAAAAGCAATCTGAGTTCCTTGTGCATGAACCACAAAAGTTCAGTCTGTAGCTACAGGAAGTAATTCGGAAAGCAATTATAATTTTATCATTTATTGCAAGAGAAATTGAATACAAAAGAAGGGAAGTTACATTTCAGGGCACAGGTAAGACTACATCTGGAGTACTGTGTGTAGTATTGGTCATCATATTGAAGGAAGGATGCAAATATATTAAAAGCAGTTCAAAGAAAACTTAGCAGATTCATACCTGGAATGGACAGTTTGACTTATGGATAAAGGTTGGACAGGCTTGATTTGTATCTGTTGGTGTTCAGAAGAGTAAGAAGTGACATGATTAATAAGAGCCTGCCGGTCCCTTGTGGGTTGAATATAGAGAATTTGTTTCCCCTTGTTAGACAATCTAGAACTAGGGTTCACTATTTAAAAATTTGGGATTGCCCAATTAAAACAGGGCTAAGTTGAATTTTTTTTCTCTCAAATGGTCGAGTAGCATGTCACTGGATTGAATTAATCTTACTCAGACATCTCACCCTATAAAGATCCCACATGAAGCGTGCACACTCCAAGATTGGACAAAGAAATGTTTAATATGCTTTCATACTTATATTTTCATTGCAATATCAAAGGTTTCTTCTTAGAAAACAAAAAAATTCTTTTCTTTTGATGTTATCTGATAAATGTGGAATGCCCAATAAAGATTCCTTTGTGATGAACCCCCAGCTATGGTTGTATATCTACAGAACTTAAAGCTGTTTGCTTCTTGTTGGTGATGCACATGACATAGCACTTTTTGCCAGTAAATACCAGCTTCCATTGGTCGCAGTGGTAAGAACTGGCAATCCTTGCACCATGCTATGTCAGCAAAAGGCAGCATAAAAATCGATACAAAATCTTTGCTTTGTTTGAAATTCAAACATGTACAAATTTCCTTCTTGGTCTTCCACAGGCACATGTGTCATGAGGCACATAACTGCAAGCAGCCATCTTAGGGATATTTCAATAAAGATGTCATTCTAACCAGATTGCTGTTGGTTGTGCATATGGAGTTAGAAGTGGAACTAGGCTGAGCGCATTAAATAAAAGCACAGTTGCTGACACACGAGTGTTCAGAGCTGTGAAAACCGTTATAAGCAACTGTAATAAAGTAAGCTGCAACAAAGAAACAGAGGAAAGAGAAATTGGCTGCAGTTCTGTCTCCCGCTGGTTAAATGAAAGATGACATGCAGCTAAACTGC
Organism: Chiloscyllium plagiosum; assembly: GCF_004010195.1. Lineage (NCBI taxonomy): Eukaryota > Metazoa > Chordata > Chondrichthyes > Orectolobiformes > Hemiscylliidae > Chiloscyllium > Chiloscyllium plagiosum. Next base: position 37,998,480 of record NC_057727.1, on the reverse strand, counting down.
CAGTTTTTCCAATATGCAATGGCAGAATTATGAAATAGCAACAGATTTGTTTTACAAGTCAAAGAAGGTAGTTGTCACTACACTCATCGCTGTTGGAAGGGGTTATTTCATAGTGTATTACACCATGAATTACCTTGACAACAACAAAAAAAGACTGGTGACATTTTGAAAGCCTTGAAAGCACAGCCTTGAACTCCAAGTGAACATAACTTATGGCACGTTCATTATTAGGGGCCGAGGTGAAAGAGATCCTATTGCTTAAAATGTGATTTCTTTAGCTCAGCCTGCAGAATCCTATGACTTTGAACAATTAAAAGATAATCTAATTAAAGGCAAGACAAGAGATCCTGCACTGAAAGCATGTCTAATGGGAGAAAAGAAGCTTATTCTTAGGAAACCAATTACCGTGTGTTCGAAGTTCCAAATCACACAACACCAGATTATAGTCCAACAGGTTTAATTGGAAGCGCCAGGTTTCGGAGCGCCGCTCCTTCATCAGGTGGTTGTGGAGTACACAATTGTAAGACACAGAATTTATAGCAAAAGTTTACAGTAACTGAAATTATACATTGAAAAATACCTTGATTGTTTATTAAGTCTCTCATCTGTTAGAATGACCATGATAGTTTCATTTCTTTCATATGCAAATCACAAAACGTTTTTTTAGAAGTTACATTCTCAGGTTAACTGTAACAATTGGTGTCAGCGCAGATAAGATGTTGAGATGTTGAAGGTGTTAGCCCCCTGTGTTCCCTGTCTGTGCCATGATGTTTAGACTGAATCTAATCTAAAAAGTGAGTTAACAGAGTCTTATATGGATTCATGCAGTTTTTGACCAAAGTACAATGTAACTCTGCAAGTATAAATTCACCCCACAAACGTATATGTGTATGTGTACAAGTGTGTGTGCGTATGTGTGTCTGGTGTGGGGGTTTGTGAGTGTCTGTGAGAGAAAAGGTGTGTGTGTGTAAACCGATTAACGTTTTGGCGCAAGACACTGGTTGTTTGTAGCCAAAATGAGCATATCTCTGACTTGGCAAGTCTGCCTTATGGACATCAGTTAATGAAACTTAAAGAGGTTACAACAGTTACTTCCTTAATATTACAAGCCAGTCAGAGACATGAGCCAATAGCTAGGTCTTAATATCATCCTAACTGCTAGCATCATGCCCAAAACAGACACTGTTAGGTTTGGAGCAATAAGAACCAAAAGGCAATTGGCAAATAATGAGATAGGTTGTGATGGGGTCGAGTTAATAGGGTTTTGTTGTGTGTGAAAGGTAGAATGGGAGCTCAGGATGACAATGGGTACAGGCAAGTACTATTTCTTCACTGTTCAAAGAACTGTGGGTGGAAAGCCAGAAATTGGATTTTAATTCCTGTTCTGCTCAGTTTTCACTCAAAGAACTGAAATTCATCCCTCAGTGATAGAGATTATTTGTAAATGGAAATTTAGGCGAGCTTCCAAGTTTCATAACTTTCAAACTACTGACCTTCTCTAAACATTATTGCTCCCAATTGTTTGACTTTGCCAGCATAACAAAATATTGCTCAATTATTAACTGCAAAAGGATGACTTTTATTTGGAAAGCACCTCTTTAAATGTCAGCAATTAAAAGAGCACAGAAAGGGACAATAAGAAACAGATTAAGAAAAATATCTACGAAGCAAGGAAAAATGAAAGGAAACAAAAGGATTGTAAATCAGAGAGGAATAAGAAAGAAGATATGATTGTGAATTAAGGGCAGCTTCTCATTGAATTTCCCATTATTTTCTTTTTTATTTCATTATCTTCTCGGCTTTTTGTTTTCAGATTATGACTGAAGTTCTAATTAATGGAAGCCTCATTTAAGCTGCATCAGTTTTTCATTATCAATTGAAGTATTGTAAAAGGCTAGAGTGACTCCACAGCCAGCTCTTGCAGCAACTGTTAAAGAAAGGGCAAAATATTTATCATAATACATACATCTATTGGTAGAGATGCTGAATCAGTCAATTACTTTATGCTTCTCAATGATATTCTATTCAGCAATATAAGTTGTAAAGTACAAATACATGAATACACATATGTACAGTGTTAGGTCCAGCAATACTCTGACAACACTCATTCTGGAGGTTTACTTATGAAAAATGTTTACTTGTTTGAGATTCCAGAGAATTGCCTGAGTGAGCCAGTAATCCAGCAGGAAATTAGGGCGAAGAAAAATAACTTCATAAAATACTAATTACTCATCTTTCTTTGAAATTATAACATCAGGCTAAGTTTACCAATCTCATTCCATTTATTTATGGGTATGAACGCTACTGGTTAGGTCAAGATTTATTATTCACTCTTAACTATCTTTGAAAAGATGGTGGTAAGCTACCTCCTGGAACTGCTACAGTTTATGTGGTGGAGGTACACTCACAGTGCTACTCGGAAAGGAGTTCCAGGATTTTGACCCAGCAGCAGTGAATAAATAGTATTATTGTAATAAGTCAGAATGGTATGTGACTTGAAGGGGAATTTGCAGGTGATGGTATTTCCATGCATCTCCTGTCCTTTGCATTCTATGTGTTAGAGGTCACAGACTTGAAAAGTGCTATCGAAGGAGTCTCGGCAATCAATTGTGGCTGCACAGTGCTGGATGGTGCTGAGCGTCTTGTTGAAGCTGCATTCATCCAGGCAAGGGGTGTTTCTCCATTACTTTTCTGACTTGTACCGTATAAATAATGGACAGGCTTTGAGAAATTGGGTGCTGGGATTTTCACACATTGGACCGTGTCTGAAAGTGGAAAAATTTAGTGGAGAGAAACCTGCAGTCTATCAAATCGAATGTCAACAGATAGCTGATTGGCAATCAAGTAGCTTTCTACTGGAATTATAAAGCTGGACTAGGGTATCATGCTTGCCTGAATCTGCCAATAAGAGGTGGGAGTTTTTATAAGCCCACATCGTGATGATTGATGCATCATCTCCAGACCCTCAAGGAAGGTTCAATGTATGCATTGTTTGAGAGTGGGTGTTAATGGGATGGGAGTGAGAAGGGTTGGATGTAAGGATGACAGTTGACTCTCAGTGGCCATCCTTCTGCTCCTAGGTGGAGTCCCTTAGTTTTGCACAAATTAGTGCAGATCAAGTTATGGTGCCATTACCCAAACTGAAAACTTGCTTGCACTGGTTTATCAATGCCAGGGCCTTAGTGGTTGGGAAGGTCAATTGGCTTTCCTGTCCAGAGCTTTATTTCTTAGGTGGCAGGAAGGTACCAATCCACTTAATTGTTTACCCTTCCTATCATTTTTCTCAGGAGTGTTCTACCGCACAAGTTTTTGTTTCAAACGATATATATGCTTAATGGCAGCCATAGATTGCACACAGAAGAGGTAGGTGTCACATGACTATCGAAGCCAGCCAGTAGGCTAAGTAAAATTGCATTTCTCCAAACATCTGCCTTCACACAAAAAGGTTTTTATAAAAATCACATGCATTATCATTTTCATTAAAAGTAATGCAATTTACCTAAAATACCTAGCTAAAAAGAAAATTATTATTCATTACTAATATATGTGTTAATTATAGTCAGTATTATTTTCAACAGTCATAGTCTATAAATCATGCAGGTCTCCAAATATGTGTGCATATTTTGTTAGCTGTTCATCTGGCATCAGCTCACCTGAGGACAATGTTCCTCCTTCACTTTATTTCTGTATGTCCAATGCTTTCTTATAATAGCAGCAGTGTTATTAAAAATTTCAAACCATTCTTTCATCACTACTTCCTACAGCATTGGAAAATTGCAGCTTTTTGCACAGTTTCCTCAATTTAAGCAAGATGCTTGTATGTACTCCATTGATGTATTCCACAGTATGTTGTTTCTCTTTGAATAGGGAAGATTTCATACTCAGTCTTACGGTCCTCAATTTTCTTCATAGTGATTGCTGCTCTTGACAACATAGGGTCATACAGCACAGAAACAGACCCTTCAGTCCAGCTCACCAGTGCTGACCAATTTTCCCAAATACCTTGATTGTATGTCACATTCAGGTGATAGCACTGCAAATTCACTACATTTGTTGCAGATTCTTTAGTGCAGAGAGAAGCAGTGTGAGAAAGGCCTTAAAGTGAGTTGAAGCCAATTCCATTGTCACTTGATCTCTCTCAAACAGAGATTGATTAAAATGCACACAAGGAAAACAATAGTCAAGCACTCTTTATTGATCTGATTTTTTAAATTCATTTGTGGGACATTGTTAAATAGTACATGAATCCAACAAATGCAGCACCGTTTTCATATCTATTAGATGTTGCATCACTGCTATGGCTGTCACTATGTCACAATCCAGGTGAAGTCATTTTACTGTTAGTACATGACCTGTATACATCACCTTCAGGAATCTTCAATTACATCTTATTTCTTGTTCAACTTCAGTTTCATCTGGTGAGCTCTCTCCAGCAGTCATTCTGATTCTTTCTCCATGTCCTTAAACTAGCAGATTATTCACAGTTTCTACTCTGGGAAAATCACTGTCGTGTGTTGTCTGCATTGATTCTGGAGAATGAAAGATCCAGAATATAGTTAGGAAACAATTGATTTCATTCAGCTTTACTTTTGAGTGTAACCATCTTGAAGTTGGAGAACAGTATTGAAGCTGTCAAAGCTTTACTGAGATCCTTTGGATATCTGCATAATCTCAGTTTTCAAGGATTTTTCACTTCTACATGCTGCTAATCAGTTTATGTAAGTTAATAATTTCTTGATCACTCCCTTCTTTTTCAACTTTTGTATCTTTCTAGGTCATTAACTTGAGCCATTTCACACAAGTCTGCACAACTCATGATGTTGTGTGAAATACCAGCATCTGACACTTCACATTCACTTGATGTTCTCCTTCTGCAGTGATCATTTTAACAGTCACAAATTATTTATCACATTTAGACCAAGTGATTCATCAGAATTGTCAGCTTATAACTCTCCAGTAGCCTAGATTTGTTTCGCTTCTTTCTAGATAAATGCCTGCAAAGTGATTGAGCTTCTTACAGTTAGAGCATTGCATTTCCTATGCTAGACATTTTTAAGTTTCTTTTGTACCTTACTCTCCGCAATATTTGCATCTGGTCTTCTGGCATTTATCTTTTGCTGGATTTTCTGTAAATATTTCTTCTTTTTTCCTCATCTGTTCTCATTCACCATGGAGTGTCTCTCAGCATAATGCAGTTACCTGTTCTTCGATTAATATGATCAAGCTGACTTGGAGCTTCAGCAGTGTTGGCAGGATCCTTTATACCTAAAGCAATAGTATCGCTGATGAGATCATATTCCATTTGTCCAAACTCTCAGCATTCAGGTAGCTCTGCCAGTGACCAATAGTCTCCCTCTCCCCTTGAGCTCTGATATAGAATTAAAAACTGTTCATGAGGAACATTGATAAGGGGTTCCAAGTTTGTCTTCAAAACCTACAAATTATCTCCTGGCTTTTTTGCTTTTTGGTGAGATCTAGGCTACAAAACAGCTTGTAGCACTCTCTCCTCAGCAGTTTTAGCAGAGTGCCATTCAGAGTGGGAAAATTGCACTTTGGCCAAACTAGTCCATTCATTTCCAGAGCAGCAGGGAGTGGAAAATGCAAAGCTATTTTGACTCATATATGAAATTCAAAACTGCAGACTTCTTAAAAAAAATTTCACTGCTGTTTGGTTCAGCAGACTGCTGTCTTCCAGCCCTGAAGTTCCACACATTCTCAGCAGATAGTCTTTGCTGTGTTTTGAGAAATAGTTGGCTCTCTTACAGCTCTGACAATGCTCATATTTTCAGCTGTACCATTGTGACACCATGGTTTGAATTTTCCCAAAATCACCAAAGTGTCAATTTTGCTGAGTTTCACTGAGGGCTTCTCTCCTAGTGGGTTTTCTCACACAATTTTCTGCAGTTTGCCTCAGCAACAATGCACTTCTATGAGGCCTTGCATGTGCTATTTTCTGCTCCGCAATGGCAGACGTACTCACCACTGCCAGGATCTCTCAGGATCTCCAGCACCAATTTTTATGTATAGCCATGTACAGTTAAAGTATGCAAAACAAGAGCTGCCCTTCACAGAACCCATAGTGAGAAAAGAACGAAAGAGAAAAGCTGCTGAGAGCACATAGGTGGCATGGCTGACACTTCATTGCAAACACAGTGCACATTTGAAGATGGATTGCTACTTATGAACCAAGCTACACAAATTATCCATTCTTGTCATCATCCCATCTCAGAATCTGGATAAAGGTATGCCATTCTGCTCCCCAATATAGCTGAACACCTTCCCATTGTTCAGAATCTGTATAAAGGTATGCCATTCTGCTTCCCAATATAGCCAAACACTCATTGAACAATGTGGGATTATAATCTACTGGAAAACATTAAAATAGTTGAAATTATTCACTCTTTCAGCAAAAACATAAAACTGCATTTGCTTCTGGGGAGAAACAAAGGCTGCTTGCCTTGCAAGCCCAACAAATTTACCTCTATGAAGGATTGTAGCGCCATGACTACAGTGATAACAGGCCCTACCGTAACTGGATCCATTGGTAGAAATAGATCTTTATCACTTCTGATACCTATGTGGTCCTTCCAGTCTCTTTTGTTTTAGACTTGGTGAAGCTTTCATGCAATCAAGTAGCTTACTCAACCATTTCAGGGCAAGTAAGGATGGCAAATTTCCTTCCTCAGTAACCTTAATGAAACAAGTGTGTTTTTAAGAAAATTGACAATGATTTCATGTTCACCATCACTTCCACATCTATTAACTAAGTGTAAACTCAACTAGCTACTATGATGAGATTTGAACCTATTGTCCCCAGAGCAGCAGGCCTCTGGTTACTAGCCTAGTAACATTACCACTAACCACAATTTTCCACTTTCAGCTCCTTTCCGACTGAGGAACATCATCAAAGACAGAGTCGATCAGCTCACTCCAATGCTATTGCATTGTTGCTCTATCTCTGTTTCCTCTGTGCAAGGCTCCCTGTGGAACCACAGTATAGTGCACTTAACTGAGTGAATTCCAGCTCTTCAGAATTAAACAGCGTTCAGCAGGGGAACAAGACTGTGTGGAAACCTGTAAGCTAACTGCAGCTGTAACATTTTCCCTCTGTGGACCAGTCTAATAGAAGCAGTTTCACAAAAGGTTCAGGGACCTTTCAGCTCAGTTCTGAATATTTTTGTATTTTCATCCGAAGAATGAAAGTAAATTCACTCGGAAAACAAAAATAAGAGATGCCAAAACAATGTAAAAATGATTTATGAAATAAAACTGATTAAGAAATTTCTATTTAGGTTTGAAATGAGGTTTAGATATGTTTATAAAATATAATTTGACGTTTTCTCTGAGGTCTGTAGTAACAAGCATATTGAACAAATGCATTACTCTGACAGTACAAAATACATAGATGAATAAAGAGTTCAGCCTACCAAATCTTTGCCAGAATGCTCTCAACTAAGCCATGAAAAGGCAGAATTCACAGAGGCAAAAGGATCTTAGCCATCAATGAGAGAGCTGGCAAGAAACCTGCTCTTTTTGGGGAAGACTTTCACAGCTTCTGGCACATGACACCTGACAGGCCAACAGTTAGCCTTTCCTCAGAACCAAGAGCAGAAAATTCCTGTCTGCTGAAAGCTGACAATCAATGGCTAACAGCTCAGCTATACTTGGAGAGGCATTGGCTGCTGATAGTTCCTCATCCACCTGAGAAAATTGCGACAACTTCATGGATATTAGCAGGGACACGTTATGTAGGTATAGGTTGGGGGAACAGGAAAGTTGGAAGTCCATGTTGTCCCAAATGCTATGGTGTTTCTAATTTAGCTCTTTTGTATTTGGTAAGTTGCAGTCCAATAGGTTAATGGCTTCTACTGGTCGTGACAGAGATAACAAACTCATCCAAAGCCAGTCTGGTCAGTCGTGGAAAAAGATGAGTATGAGGACCCTGCAACAGCCCCTTTGACAAAAATGTCAAAAACAATGAGGTTCAGCATAATTCAACTGATATCTGCACATCCAAGCTGGTAAGTGGACTAGGAACCAGTTCATCTGTCTACTGTAGTCCCCACCGGCTTATGTTGCCCATGTTTTTGTAATTTGATCTCATCCTCATTGCTAAATTCGTAACATGGGGAGGCATTTGCAAGAAAGGCAGATACTGTAATAACAAGTTCATATCTTTAATGACACCATTGTGAACTGTACATACCTTTGACACATGGATATATTACAACAGCAGTACCTTACTGTACATGAGGATTGGGAAACATGATCTGCAAGACATCCTCACATATTAATGTCAAAACCAAATTCCTACCTGTTTTAGATGGCTGTTTCTGCACTGGTTATTTGTTTTAAAGTGGCTTGGAAATGTGGCTTTCAGTTTTCAAATGATTTTAATTTCTGTACATTTATAAACTAGGCAGATAGAAATATCCAGACTGACTGCCCCGACTTTAGCTTGTACAGCTCTCAAAGCCATTTAAGAAATAAGTAAGACTAATGGTGCTAGGAACTAATGTTCAGCAAAAATAAAGTTTATACTCCAGAGCTTAGTTGCAACCTCATGTATAATTGGTAGCCATGATTAGAACACACGGTATGATGAAATTAAGCATAACTAATCAAAATGGGTTGTGCATGTTTTTGTGCATATTTTTCTCTAGAAATATTTGAAGACAAAGTTGTGCTACAGCCTTAGTCTCTGTCCTTTATGAAATAAGAAAAATCTATCCTCCTTACGAATAAACTTCATTTGTGATTGAAGTGACACGACAACACCACTGCAGCATGGAATTGTGCAACAATGTAGTAGCATGGAAACAAGTTCTGTCACTGTGGTTACTGCAAGAAACAACACATATTTGCCTAGTCCTTTGATTGATACATCCCTTGAATGAAAACATTATACATTCAACATTAACATGATAAAATTGCTGCTACTGTGACAGTGATAGATTCAAAATGGTTGAGTTACCACCTCATAATTGCTGATTATTTCACTGTTGGTTTCAATGCAGTCTAGTGTTGGGTAACTGAAATACTTGCCTGATCCAATGATAGGCCTCTTCTACGCAGTAAGTTTGAGTTGACTCCAATTACCATTTTTGCACAGAACTGTATGTGCAGTTAAAATTGAAATAGCAGCAAATAAGGTCTGGACAAGTAAATTTTGTGTTATTTTTGTCTGATGAATCAGTGCAGGATTTCTGGAAAATAGTATGTTTACTGTGACGTATCTTACTCAGGATTGTCATCTTGCTATCCCTCTACAATATTAAAACACACTGTTGCCAATTCTTAAGCTCCTCCCACTGCCTCCCTCTCTACTCAACCAAAGACCTAAATGCTTACTTTTAATATAATTTGCTGATGTCCCCTACTCTGATCTCGATAAGTTCCATATATTCATTCACGAGGTAAGGGCATCATAAGGCCAACATTTATCTATTCCTCATTGTTCTTGAGAAGCTGGTAGTGGATTGTCTGTTTGCTGGAGTCCAAGTTGTGAAGGAAAGTGCTATCAGTCGGGAATTCAATAGGTCAGTTTATTAACATCAATTTTCTCTTGGGATTTTAAATATTTCATCCCTTCTCAATCTGTTCAAAGCATAACTTAATCACTTTTAATTCTTCACAGTTTAGTTTCTTTTATCTCCATCTTTTCAGATTTACTCAGATACTGTAAAGGATTACTGCATAACTCTTAGCTGGGATGAATTTAAAATTTGTATCAGAATTACATTGTAAATAAGATTATCAACATTCGCCAAGAACTACAGTGAAATTACTTCAGTACTCTGCATTATTAGAGTTTACTTTCATATATGTATTCATTTCAGATATAATATGAAGAAAGCTTTGACCCAGATCCTGCAGTCAATGATGCTCAATATCCATTATGCTCACTGTTTCCCATAAATATTCTGTGGGCTTTTACATTGTGTTTGGAGAAATCAACCGAGTGCAGCACAGTCTACAGAAGATCTGGGCATTGTGAATTGGACTAACAACAGCCCATCTCATTTGAGAATCCTTACTCTGGTGCATAGAATTGAACCTTTGTTGGGGGGTTGGGATTCTGATTTCGAATTAATTTCTAGGTCCCAGTCCTATGGCGTTTCCAATAATTTAAAATAGAGTTGACTATTTGGAATGGCAGATCGCCACTGTTGTAAATTGCTTGTATTTAATAACCTGTAGCTTGACAGTATAGAACTTGTAAAATCCTAGAAAAATATAGATTTTGTCAAAGCTTTTCATCTTCCATTCATCAGGGCAATTCAGAAGAAGTGCCAAATAACATTGTTGCTTTTCCTCTACCTTAGCATTCCTTGTGAATAGTCTGATAAGTACAAGACAAAAAGCTTTGGCAAAATGTGCCTTTTCTCAGCATTACTCATGCTGACATTTTGATGATATACATTTTACACTGTATTAGTCAAACTGTAACAAATTAGCATGTTAAATATATCAGAAATATTTGGTAGGGCCATTTAATTTTAAAGAATGACCTTGTAAAGTTCTTCTGTCGATTCTTGGGAGAATTTGAGTAAAACTTCAGGAGAAAAAAAACCTTCAAAATGAGTGCAATTTTGGACACAATTTGTGGCAAAATTACTGTATGTGTCCAAAGTGGAAATGCTGCCCCATTAACTTTAATAATAATTGTGTTGCCTACTTCATGACTGGTTATTTATGCCATTTCATATTGTTATTTCTATAGGTTTTGTACTGACATCAATGTAATCAAGATTAGTCGTGTGATCCATGACCATATAACAGTATAGGTTTTATTATTATTATAATTCAATATTATGATAATATGAAACTTTTAATTGCTTATGCCGGCAAGACTTGGTAAAACATAAAGAAAAGAGATAGGTGGGGATAAAGAGCCTGAAGAATCCGTAATTGACACAACCTGCTAAAATTACAATTGAGAAGACTGATTATCTGCCAAATCCAAACAGACCTGCTATCGTTTTATTGAGAAAAGGTACTCATGACAATTGTGTCCTGAACTGACAGGCATGATCATAATGACAAAAACCTTTCCTGAAGAATGGTTGAAAAGCTTTGCTATACTTCACAATTAGCAATTAGCATTTCTCCAGCACTTCTCTAATATTTGCTGAATAATGCTTAATTTACATTAAATGGCACTATGTATCCCAATAGGAAAAAAGGGAGCAATAGTGAACAATATGATTTATCACTAGCTATGGCCAACGAAATGCAGCCTTCCACCAAAATGTTTTCTTAACCTTACAACATCAAGCAAGCTAAGGAGTGACAAACTATTAAGGCAGACATTACAACAATTAAGATGTATTTTTGTATACAAAGTAACTTAAAAATATAACTGTGATTTTAAAATCTTTTACCATATTCAGAGGAGCAAAATGGTAACCTGCACTAGTTCTCTAAACCATATTGTTAAAGGAACCACAAATTCAGCAATCCTTACTACACAAGTGAAGATTTTCGATACCTTTGTAATAGAATTTAGTCTGTGTGTTATCACCACCCTTGTATTTCAATCCAGTATACTGTCACCATTTTCCCTGAAGTTAATTGATTTCAATACTTTCATTATTATTATCTTATATCAATTATATCCACTGTCAGTAGTAACATAAATTGCTGGGCAAAATACAATCAGCTGCCTTTCATGCTGATCAGACACTGAGGTGTCCCTCAATGGAAAACCTAATCAAAGTTTCAACAAAAACATAATAGCAAGTCAGTCACTAGAAAAAAAGTGATAGATTTTTATTACATAAGTTTTAATAACTGATTCACCTTGAGTATTTCTCGAAGGAGTCACATTATGTTTCCCTGAGGCTTTGTTACTAATATTTCACAATTTTGTAAGGTGAAAAGATTCAGGAAATACTGAATTTAAAAAATGCATAAGGATATTTTCCTCTGGTCAATAATTTCAGTGAAGCATCATGGTGAAAGCCCAGCTGGGTAGGGAAGGAAAATATGAGAAGGTGCTTGTTGCTACTTAATATTGCATCAGAGATTTTCAATTCGCTTTGATTGGAGATGTGTAACTACTGAAAAATGGGCAGGAATATTATAATAGGAGGGAAATGACACAGTGACATCCTGTGACATATTTTGTATAACTTGAGTTCCAGCCACTCTAGGTGCAAGGGAACTAGCAAGGTATGATTCTAAAATAATGCAATCAACTATATCTCCTGAGCCTGATGCAACCAATACATCTGGTAATAACCTGGCATTTGAATTGCAACATAATAAATAAATGTGATGGATTGCATTTTGGTAAGATGAATAGTGGCAGGACTTATACAATTATTGGTAAGGCCTTGGGTAGTCTTGTCAAACAGACAAACCTAAGGGTTCAGGTAAATAGTTCTTTGAAAGTTGCATTACAGGAATACAGGGCACTAAGGAAGGCGTTTAGTATGCTTGAACTTTATTACTCAGATCGTTGAATATTGGAGTTGGGACTTCAGTTTGAGGTTGTACAGGATGTCGGTGAGGCCACTTTTAGAGTACTGTATATAGTTCTGGTCACCATGCTATAGGAAGGATATTATTAAATTGGAAAGCGTACAGAAAAGATTTACAAGCATGTTGATTGGACTGGAGGGTTTGGGTTATAAGAAGGGCCTGGATAGGCTAGGACTATTTTCACTGGAGTGTAGGAACTTGAGGGGTCACCTTACAGAGGTTTATAAAGAGGTTTATTAGGGATATAGATAACGTAAATAGCAAAAATCTTTTCCATAGAGTAGGGGAGTTTAAAATTAGAGGGTATATTCTTAATTTGAGAGAAGAAAGATGCGACAACTCAGAGATACCCATAGCCTTCTGGAACCTTCCTCCCCTCCTCTTCCGTCTGATTCCATCCCCTTTGATTCCATCCCCTTCCCCAACTCCACCTCCTGTCGGGTATTCACCATCCCTCCTAATCTTCCGCTATCCGATGCTAAACGTTCTGTACTCAGCAAAGGTCTCAGCTTTATCCTTATCTTAATGAAATTCGGACATGGCATGATGTTAAACCTTTCTTCCACTGCCTTCACTTCCATTCCCATTTTCTTTGGACAAGAGTCCTCTCCCTGTCCCACAGACCCCTTTGCCCAGCTCCAACACTCTCCATCCACTTGGACCTCTCCCTCTGGCCTTTTACTTGCACTCGATCTGTTCAATGAGAACTGTAACCTGACAATGGTCGCCTCAATTCCTCTGCTCCCCCTCACCCAATCTAACCTATCTCCCTCCGAACTGACTGCATTCTGTGTGCTTAGATCCAACCCTGTCTTTGTTTATTATGCCTGCCGATAAGGGTGGTGCAGTTGTAGTATGGCATACTGACCTCTACATTGCAGAGGAGAAAGTGAGAACTGGACATCAGAGTCGAAAAGTGTGGTGCTGGAAAAGCACAGCCGGTCAGGCAGCATCCAAGGAGCAGGAGAGTCGGCGTTTCGGGCATTCGCCCTTCGTCAGGAATGTCTACATTGCAGCGGATGAGTGCCAGCTCTCAGGTACCTCCTCCTATCTTCTCTGGAACATGACCACACCATGACACATCAGGCCATTGTTATCAATGATAGTCACTGATATCATCTCATCTGGTAATCCCCACAACTCCCCCACCCCCCCACGCCCAACTGCCTCCAAGCTGACAGTCCCCCAGCCCCATATAGCTCGCTTCTACCTCCTCCTGAAAATCTACAGCCTGCTCTTGCCCCATAGGTCTCCGTTCTTCTGCCTTAACTCCGTCTTTTCTCCTCTGGTCCAGTCTCTTCCCACGTACATCCATGATTCCTCTGACACTTTACGCCAGTTTCAGAATTTCCCATTTTCAGGGTCCACCCGCCTCCTATTTACAATGGACATGCAATCCCTTTACATATCAATCCCCCACCAAGATGGTCTCAGGCTTTCCCTTTCTTCCTGGAACAAAGGCCTGAACTGTCCCCAGCCACCACAACTCTCCTCTGATTGGTCAAGTTTGTCCTCACCCTAAGCATCTTCTCTTGTAACTCCTTTCATTTTCTTCAGGTCAGAGGGGTGGCCATGGGTTCTCACATGGGCCCCAGTTATGCCTGTCTCTTCATGGAGTATCCGGAACATTCCTTGTTCCAGTCCTAGTGCAGCCCCCATCCACAACTTTCTTCGATATAACAATGATATCATCGGTGCTGCTTCCTCTCTCATCTGGAATTGGAAATGTTCTTCGATTCCATTTCCAATTTCCATCCCGCCCTCACCTGGTCTACCTCTGACTCCTTCCTTCCCTTCCTCGACATCTCTGTTTCTACTTCTGGGGATAGACTGGCCACTAAAATCCACCATAAACCCACCAACGCCCACAGAAACCTGGACTATACATCATGGCACCCTGCTTCCTGTGAAGACTCTATTCTATTCTCCCAGTTCCTCTGTCTCTGTTGCATATGTTCCATTGAAGCCAATTTCGATGAGAGAGCCCCCCAAAATGTCCACTTTCTTCCTCAACTGAGAATTCCTCAGCGCAATTGTTGACAGGGCCCTCAACCAGGTCCAACCCATCTTCCGCACTTCCATCCTCAACCCCTCTCTTCCCTCCAGCAATAGGGTTCCCTTATCCCTACCTACAATCCCATCAGAATCCACATCCAGAAGATCATTAGCCACCATTCCTGCCACCTCCAGTGAGATGCCATCACCAGACATATATTCGCCTCCCCTCCTTTGTTCACCTTCAGCAGGGACCATTTCCTCTGGGACACCCTGGTCCACTCCTCCTTCACTCCCAACACCCATCCACAGCCCCATAGCACCCTCCCCTGCAACCGCCAAAGGTGTAACACCTGCCCGTTTACCTCCTGCCTCCTCAATATCCAAACATACCTTCCAGGTAAAGCAGCATTTTACCTGCACTTCCCACAATGAATGCATTCGCTGCTCACAATGTGGTCTCTCTACATTGGAGAAACAAAGCTTAGACTGGGTGACTGGTTCACAGAACATTCAAGTTCTGCCTCCAGAAAAGACGCTGAACTTCCAGTTGCCTGTTACTTTAACACACTATCCCATTCCCTGACCAACATCTCCATCTCAGGCTTGCTGCGGTGCTCCAGCGAAGCTCAGTGCAAGCTGGAAAGACAACACTTCATTTTCTGCTTGGGACCCTGCAGCCCTCCGGACTCAATATCAAGTTGAATAATTTTACGGCCTGAACTCCACCATGTGCTAGCCCCCTACCACACACATACCAGGCCTTGTTATCATATAGTCTGCCTTGACACATGACAGGGAGAAAATGAGGACTGCAAATGCTGGAGGTCAGAGTCAAGAGTGTGGTGCTGGAAAAGCACAGCAGGTCAGGCAGCATCCAAGAAGTAGGAGAATCGATATTTCAACATTGATTCTCCTGCTCCTCAGATGCTGCCTGACCTGCTGTCCTTCTCCAGCACCACATTCACTACGCACTACCTATTGTTAGCCACTAACAGTCTCATTTTCACAGCTATTCATCCTCTCGGCCAGATCGTAATTCATTCCTTTGTCTGTCCAACTGTTCTTCTCTCTCCTTGGACTCTATCCCCACTTATTTTTTACTCCTTACCCCAGTCCCTCAACCTAGCTTCTGCATACAAACCAACATTTTCCTAGCTACCATTAGTTCTGAGGAAGGGTCACTGAACCTGAAATGTTAACATTGATTTCTCTGCACAGATGCTGCCAGACTGCTGAGCTTTTCTAGCAACTTCTCTTTTTGTTTCTGATTTACAGCATCCACAGATCTTTTGGCTTTTATTAAGATTTAAAAGAGACTTGAGGGACAGCTTTTATCACACAGAAAGTGGTTTGCATGTGGAATGAACTGCCAGAGGAAGTGGTAGATACAGGTACAGTTACAATATTTAAGAGACATTCGGATAGGTACAGAGGAACTTCGATTATCCAAAGGACACGGGCAGGGAGTATTTTGTTCAGTTAATCGAATTCCCGATAATCGAATGCTGGATAACGTCGTTTAGCTGAGCATTGGGATCTTGACAGATAATCTAATATTCAGATAATCGAATGCTGAATTATCGATATTCCTCTGTACATGAATAAGAAAGGTTTAGAGGGATATGGACCAAATGCAGGCAAGTGGAACTAGTTTAGTTTGGAAAACTTGAACAGCATGGACACATTAGACCAAAGGGTCAGTTTTTGTGCTGTATGACATTATGATTCTATAACTTGCCAGCAGATACATCTTCATCAAGCATTCCCTTTCTGTTCGTTTTTTCCAGTCTGGTTATATTACCTGTCATTTCAGCTTTGATAAAGGAACTGGGTTCAGGTGCTTTTGAACCTTTCTTGCTTTCAGAATTTTTGACATCCCTTTGATTGTCCCCATTCCTTGAAATTTCCTTACATCTCAATTACATGCAATTTTCCCCTTGCATTACTAGTGTGCTTCTAGCATTTATCCAAAAGTGCATTTGACGTTATGCTAATAAGTTGAAAAGGGGAATTTCACTATGGCTTCACACTTGCATTTAGAGCTATCTGAAACATAGCACTTGCCAATCAGATCTAAATTATGCCAAAAGCAGAATATCTATGTCACAGGAAAGTGGTGAAGCAGCAATCAGTTCTACCTGAACATGTATTACAATTCTTTTTCATTCCTGTTGGAAGGATCATTAAACTTACATTTTTGCCTGCTTCTCTCACAAGCAGATGACTGACAGCATGTGAGAGGGGGTCTAAAAGTAGCATTTTGTGAAAGTGATGTAACCAAGTGAAACAAGAAATTTGACATATTTATTCCCGACAGGAAAAATATAAAGAGGCACATATGTATTATCCACAGGTAGAGCTAAATACAGGAAAACATCTAGTGTGTCTTGACAAAATCATACGAGATAAAAGATAAGCAATTACTTTCTGGTGCTGAAGGCATCAAGATTCCCCACTGGAATCCTTGTAGTATAAATACATTAAATGGTATATGATCAGAACAATAATAATTTGCAATTATGAACTGCATTTATCATAGCAAGATGTTGCAAGATGGTTCACAGAAAATTAATCAGAAAGAAAATGTTTATTCTGCCAAAGAATCAAATATTAGGAGTACTGACCAAAGGCTTGCACAAAAAGTGGCCTTTAAGAAATCTCTTAAAGAAGCAAAGAAAAGCAAAGAAACAGAGGGGTTTAGGGTGAGAGTTCCAAAATATAGAGATTGGATAGTTGAAGGCAAACCACTAAAATTGGAGGTGTGGAGAGATCGGAGAAGGATGTAAAAGCGAATATTACCAAGATGAGGCTGGACGGGCAGAGCAAACACCAAAGGGATTTAATTACAAGGAGGAGAAATTTATGATTTGATATATTTTGGGAATGATCCATTTAAGCAATACTAACAGGAATGATAGGTGAAGCTGGATTGGGAACTTCAACACAGTTCTGAATAAGGTAAATTCACAGAGATAAGGAATGGGAGGTAGCCAGGAAATAACTGAATAAACTAAGTCTTGACATGTTGCAGATATGGATGAGAGTTGCAGTATTAGGGTGAAAGCAAACAATATTACAAAGGTGAACATAGACTACTTGTGAAGAATTGAGAGACTGGAGGGTTTGAGTTATACGGAGAGGCTGCTGCTTTTTTGCCTGCTGCATCAGAAGCTGAGGGGTGACCTCAAAGAGGTCTATAATAGCCAAGGTTTATTTCCCAGGTTAGGGGAGTCCAAATCTAGAGGGCATAGGTTTAAAGTTAGAGGGGAAAGATTTTAAAAAAGACCTGAGGGTAATGTTTTCACACAGAAGGTGGTGCGTGTATGAAATGAGCTTACCAGGGGAAGTGGTGGAGGTGGGTGCAATCACAACATTTAAAAGGTAACTATATGAATAGGAAGGGTTTAGAGAGATATCGGCCAAATGCTGGCAAATGGGTGTAAGTCTGAGTGGGATGTCTGGTCGGGTGGACGAGTTGGATTGAAGGGTCTGTTTCTGTGTTGTATGGCTCTGTGTATTTTAAGTACAGTCTGTATTGTACTGAGTTATTTAACAAATAGGAAAAACAACAGTTTTCTTGCATAGCACCTACTGCCAAGATTCTGACAGGCAGATAGGGGTCTCACTCACCGGTCACTGAACGGCAGAGATGCCTGACAGAATCTAGCATCTTTCAGGATTTGTGGTCCTGTTTGCTGACATCAGCTAACCAATCAGAGGCTGGAAACACCTCATGCCACAAACACCAGTGTGACTGGTAGCATGGATCTCCAGACCAAAAGGTGAGTGAAAGCAGAATAGGCATTGCAGGGTTGTAGGATGTTGGTAGAAGAAAGTGAGAAGTAAAGGCAGAGTAGTGGCTTTCAGCAGGACTGCACTATCACCCATCCAAAACCACCGCCTTCCCAATGCTGGGTCCTTCAATTGTGATTCACTGTGATAATGCAGTGGGTTCAGGGATTATGATCTGAATTGACATCCTGTTGCTGGCAGCCAGGAATTCAGAATCAGCCCTTTCCATGCTCCCACTTAATCAGACAGAGGTTTTACTTCTACCAGGAGACTGGCTGTGGTCTTAGTCGCGATTAGGTAGGCCAGACCATCCTGATCCCCACAACAGCAGCAGGCTGCATTAAATCATATTAAAAATATAAATATCTTAATTCTGTTAGAGTTTTGGGATTAGCTATTGCTGTAAAAATGTGTTTTGGCTCTAACTGTCTTGTCACAGAGTTAGATGTTAGAAGTGAACTAATGATGCGCTTGAGTGCACAAACAATAATCTTCACCTCACAGCAAGCAGAAAGCTTTAAAAAATGTTCACATAAAAGCAGAGTTGTTTTGAAAGAGACAATTGCATATAACACCTACCTATACCTGAAGTTGGTTACCAGGCAACTGTAGGCCACTGCGACTTCAAATAATTCCTAAAAGCTATTATCCAACCTATGCCATCTGTTCAGAAATTTCAGTACTTCATTTACTGTATTCACCTTAAATATTTCAGGTTTCCTGTAAACCTAACTGTCAGAAATTTATTAAACTAAAAAATATGGCTACAGTTTGAACCAGGTTTGCTGTATGAATAAACATGTTCTAATTTACTGCAACATAAGACAGCAGTATCACATCCTGAATTAAACACAGGAAATATATTTCCATGGGTGGCAGGGGCTGTCTGTGTGTCTCAGTTCTAAAGGTGGAATGCTCCACCTGGTGGTATAGTAGTGAAACAGATATGAAAAACATTGCACATGATCAAATTGGTTGGACTTCAACAATTCAAAATCATGGTCATCGAGACAGAAAGCAAGCAGTTTCCATCCGACCAAGTCAAACTCAGCTGACATTAAAATCATGGATTTTCCAGTGCACAACTCTTTGTGCAAAATGAACCTAAGTACAAAGGCACCCTCTGCTGAACAAAGATGGAATAATAGCGCAATTGCTCTTTTCACATTAGATTTCGACTCCACTCTAATAAAACTCCGGTAGAAAAATAGGAAGGTTTTACAAAACAGTACCTACAATTTCAACTGATATTTTTAAATAAGAGCCATAAAACTTGACAACGTGAGTCTTTAATAGCAACGACATACACACCAGTGTGGTTTTGTTGAAGAAAATGTTACTGAAGCATTTTCTGATTTCTGTCTTCCAACAGAGAGTGCTTACTTGAAGAGCATATTAAAGACTGGATTTTTAATCAACTGTTAGTTAATGGGCATAAAATGTGTGTCAGCATATCCAAAATTACAAGAGGCATTCCCAGTAATCAAGATTTAAGGAATATATTTCATTTCCACTGTCATTTTTAATTAAGCCACAGGCCACTCATGCTCTAGGTCTGGAGTACACTGTTGGTATGTGAAAAGGTGGCTATGAGGCTGAGACTGAGTGATTCTTTTCTTTCCTTATCACTCAGTTTTGTTTGATCACTGCTACTTGGACAAATGCCAGCTACTGGGTAGGTGAATGAAAAGTACAAAGTTAAGGTTATGACGAAGGGGTAGTGTAACAGTTTCACACACAAGCTACATGTGAAACAGAGATAATTGTAACATCAAGAAAAGTGGGTTGTGAGAAATGAGGTTAGATATGTGAGTACCATCAACCTTTAATGAGGCCACAGCCTCAGCATCAGCTGCTCCAGTGATGGTGAGCATAATTTTCTCCGTGGGGAAGATGCAGATGGAAAAACAGCCATGCCTATCCCCAACTGGTTATCACCAGTCATCTCTGGCTAAGCACTATCTTGTCCTTCACATGAAAGGGAAGAGATGCCGTGAGGTGAAGCTATGATTGCCAGATATGAGAAATGGGATTGGTGGGTGAGAAATTGGGAGGGGTACTGAACACTCTTCGAGGCTGCTTGTGCATTGGTGAGGTATGATATTTCGATTTAATCATTGACCTTGATCAGTCATGCCAGAATCTGTTGCAGGACTGTTTCCAAGTCTTTGGAGCTTGACTTTTGGAATTAAGTACTAATTTTCTGCTGCCATTGCCTCACGCTGTTTGTCTGGATAGCTTCTTGGCTCCCAGCCATTAGATCACATCTCTTGCCCTCTCCTTCTCAGTTAAAAATCACACAACATCAGGTTATAGTCCAACAGGTTTAATTGGAAGCACACTAGCTTTTGGAGCGGCACTCCTTCATCAGGTGATTCATCCTATCACCTGATGAAGGAGCGTCGCTCCGAAAGCTAGTGTGCTTCCAATTAAACCTGTTGGACTATAACCTGGTGTTGTGTGATTTTTAGCTTTGTACACCCCAGTCCAACACCGGCATCTCTAAACCTCTCCTTCTCCTACACCAATGCCTCTTGCATAATATCAGCACTTTTCGTAGCCTGGGGTTTCTGGGAGTTTATGTCGAATTGATACTCCATGGGAAAGAGGAAGTTGAGAATGTCAGTGGTGCTGAGGTCAGATATTTTAAGAGGTATCTGGGCATCCTTGGAAAGTATGACTACCATGAGCAGCACAATATTATGTCAGCAGATGTACCTGAAGAAATATTGACTTTGCTGTGCATACTCAAGGTGGTATGGATAGAACATAGAAGAATACAGCGCAGTACAGGCCCTTCAGCCCTCGATGTTGCGCCGATCCAAGCCCACCTAACCTACACTAGCCCACTGTCCTCCATATGCCTATCCAATGCCCGCTTAAATGCCCATAATGAGGGAGAGTCCACCACTGCTACTGGCAGGGCATTCCACGAACTCACGACTCGCTGAGTAAAGAACCTATTTCCTCATACGATCTTCCTACCATATCAGGCAACATCCTGGTAAACCTCCTCTGCACCCGTTCCAGTGCCTCCACATCCTTCATATAGTATGGCGACCAAAACTGCACACAATACTCCAGATGCGGCCGCACCAGAGTCTTATACAACTGCAACATGAATGTGGGACTCTAGAACTATTCGAGTTGCATGAAACTGAGTTACACTTTGAATGGCCCATGCCATTATTGAAGGCTCATTCCAGTCGTGTCCAACTGGTCAACTTCAGGCCTTGCTGCAGCAATCATGTGTTGCATGCAGTAGAGCTCCCACTTAGTGTCACTCTGAAAGATGCCCTTGTCATTGTGAGAGAAAAGGGTCGGGTACCCATATAGATCACCAATTTTAGCACATAGATGTTTACCTCAAAACAAGAACACCCCTAGGTTTCCTTAAACCTGTCATGGACAATAGACCTACTGGAGGAAAGAACCTTTTTTTCAAAGATGGGCATTGGCAATTTGGAGGAGAGCTGGAAATGTGTTGCTGGAAAAGCGCAGCAGGTCAGGCAGCATCCAGGGAACAGGAGAATCGACGTTTCGGGCATAAGCCCTTCTTCAGGAAATTGTAAAGTATTCCTGCAATTTGGAGGAGATCCAGAGGAGGCAGCTCATTTCTATTCTCACCAAGTACAGGACAACTTTCTGTAAAGATGATGCTGATGATTTGGCTAATGTGACCTGGTAAGCCATAAGGTGTCAACAAAAGATGAAAATCCAACAAAGGTTCCTTACTGCTAGATCCCACCCAGTCCTGGGAGGAAGTGTGGGACCACCTGCAAGAAGTTTTTAGAGCAAGGTATTATCCAAGAGACATCAATTCCGTATGCCTTCTCATAATCCTCGTGAGGAAGGAGGACAGAAAACTGAGCATTTTTATTGATTACCACAGTGACTCATAAGGATACTTTGCTTGGATTAAGGAAGCACTGCAAGTTCTTAAAGTTGCAAAGTATTCCTGCAATCTTGATTTGACACATGGTTACCACCAGCTAGTCATTTTTAAATAAACCATTGAAAAGAAGGCATTCCAAACAGGTACCAATGGACTTTACAAACACATGAAAGTATCATTTGAGCTCTCCAGTGCCCCTTCCACCTTAACATATGTGGTGGATAAAACCTTTGGTGACCTTAATTTGCAACTAGTTTGTGTTTCTCAATGATATATTCATCTTCAGCTCAACATTCCAGGAGACCCTGGAAAGTCTAGGCACTATCTGAAGCTGCTTGTTGCAGATTAACTTGAAAGTCAAACCCATGAAGTGCCAACTTTTCTGGACCAAAAAAAGGCATTACTCTTGACAATAGGAGTTTAGTACTGGAGTGGACCCAGTCTAAGATGGGAGCGAACTGTGGGTGTACCTTGGTCTAGCTTGTTACAATAGGGGGTTTGTGTAAGGCTATGCACAACTGGCTGTCCCACTCCACAATCTACTGAGAAAATCAAAGATTGGTGTAGGAGTGTTTGTGAAAGGACACACAAGGCAAGATACCTGACAGATCAACATGACAGTTGGACATTCGCATGTGTGGACTCCTTTTGTACTCAAGCAGAAACATGTGTCATCACCTATCCTTGGTTACCCTTTCACACTGGAAACCAATGCCAGCTTCCTTCGCCCAGCAGTGGTACTGTCACAGGCTCAAGGAAGGACAAAGTGGTTAACACTCATGCCAGCTGTAGTTTCAAGCCAAATCACAGGAACATGGAGAATTAACCCAGTATGAAATTTGAACAGCTAGCTTTGAGGTGGGCTGTTTCCCAGAGGATCAGAGACATTCATATCAGAGTTTTCAGTGTTTACTGACAACAGCCCATTTAGCCACTTTCTGTCTGCTGAGCTGGAGCAACAGAGATGCAAATGGACTGCGGAACATGCTCTATTTTGATACCAGATATGGTAGAGATCAGGCAAAAGTAAATGCAAATGCTGAATCCATCGGTTAGAAGGCTGACCATAGGAAAGAATGCACATTCCTGACTGGAGGGATGTTTAGTGCCATGCCTGTGCCTGAAATCAAAGACAACACTGTAACCGTGATTTCCTATCATACTCGGCCTAACATTGGTGAGCTTATGAGTGAGATCCAAACCACGTCTAGAGAGTAAGAGCAAGGTGTGTTTGCATCTTTACCATCTAACTTCAGAGAGAGGAACTCAGACAACTTTAGCCAATTAATGCAAGCATCAGTAGATTATTGGAAGGTGCAACATCCATCAAGCCAGTGCCAGCTGCTGAGGGAGTCCAAACTAGCTTGGAACCTGTTGTGGAATTGGAGAAGGATGGGTTCACATAAAGCAAAGAGAGATCAAGCATTGCATCTTTCCGATAACCTCAAGTACCAAGTGTTTTGACCATAAGCAAGCAAGACACCAAATGGTGGAGAAAACAACTACCCTGACCAGAGAGTGTTCCTGGCTCAGGATGATTGCTGATACTAATGACTACTGTGAGCAGTGTACTTACATTTTCAGATGCATACCATTAGAAATGACAGCTGTTTTGTCAAACCTATATCAAACATAGTTTTGGCCAGATGTGGTGTAAAAAAACATACACAAACACTTGCTTGGAAAGACGGCTCTCTTCTTTCTAAAAGGCTAAGGGTTTGATAGGAATGACGTAGAGACAAAATTTCACTTCTGGTGAGTGCTAAGCTGGGGACAATAAAGACAAAACATTCTTTCAGGAGAAACATCCTTAACCAAATACAGGATAAAACATAGAATGTGCCACCACAAGGAATGCTGAGGCAAATTGGTGAATTTAGGGGGAAGTTAGATAAGAACATGTAGGACAAGAAGGATATGCTGATAAAGTTGGGAAGGGGCGGGGGGGGGGGGTGTGGGGGTCGGGGCGGCTCCTTTGGAACATAAATGCTGATGTGAACCAATTGGGCCAAACAGCCTGTTTCTGCCGTGTAGATTTGATGGAACTCAATGTTAACATCACTAATCTTGCTGTATGTCTGTGATGACAGGCAGGATAAATAATTAAATATTGTCTGCAACCCATTGTATTGGACACAAGAACTACATTTCACTAAATGCTGAGACATCATGTAGAATGTAGTAGTGGATGCCACTGTCTGTGTATGGACAGTGCCAGTCAGACAAAATGCAGATTTAAGGAAAAAGAATGAAACATAATTCAAAAAGAAGTGGGAATAGAGTCATCGAGTCATAGAGATGTACAGCATGGAAACAGACCCTTCAGTCCAACCCATCCATGCTGACCAGATATCCCAACACAATGAGTCCCACCTGCCAGCACCCGGCCCATATCCCTCCAAACCCTTCCTGTTCATATACCCATCCAAATGCCTTTTAAATGTTGCAATTGTCCCAGCCTGCACTCCTTCCTCTGGCAGCTCATTCCATACACGTACCACCGTCAGTGTGAAAAACTTGCCCAGTAGGTCTCTTTTATATCTTTCCTCTTTCACCCTAAACCTATGCCCTCTAGTTCTAGACTCCCCCACCCCAGGGAAAAGACTTTGTCTATTTATCCTATCCATGCCCGTCATGACTTTATAAACCTCGAC
>NC_057727.1:37844660-37973053 GCF_004010195.1 Chiloscyllium plagiosum | reverse complement strand
TGAAACATGATTTCCCACGCACAAAGCCATGTTGACTATCCCAAATCAGTCCTTGCCTTTCCAAATACATGTACATCCTGTCCCTCAGGATTCCCTCCAACAACTTGTCCACCACCAACATCAGGCTCACTGGTCTATAGTTCCCTGGCTTGTCCTTACCACTTTTCTTAAACAGTGGCATCACGTTAGCCAACCTCCAGTCTTCCGGCACCTCACCTGACGATCGATGATACAAATATCTCAGCAAGAGGCCCAGCATTCACTTCTCTAGCTTCCCACAGAGTTCAAGGGTACACCTGTTCAGGTCCTGGGGATTTATCCACTTTTATGTGTTTCAAGACACCCAGCACTTCCTCCTCTGTAATATGGACATTTTTCAAGATGTCACCATCTATTTCTCTACATTCTATATCTTCCATGTCCTTTTCCACAGTAAATACTGATGCAAAATATTCATTTAGTATCTCTCACATCTTCTGCAGCCCCACACAAAGGCCGCCTTGCTGATCTTTGAGGGGCCCTACTCTCTCTCTCTAGTTACCCTTTTGTCCTTAATATTTCAAATTATATTAAATGGATCACTGTCTAAAATATCAAAAACTTCCCAAATGCAATCTTTTTATAGAAATAGAACTAATTATCTTGTACCATCTGGTGAGCACTGTCTGTTGTGAATAGGTAACTTTCCATTGACATGAAGTCAATATACTGCATGGTCTATTCCTTCTTTTACCAATCAGCTAATATTATTTGTAACACAGAGAATGCAGCTTATTATTGTGTTTGGGTGTGGACATTGTTGACAATGCAGCATTTATTATCCATCCTTAATTACCCTTAAGGACATGGCAATGAACCACCCACTTAACTGTTACGGTCCATGTATTGTAGGTTCACCCACAGTGCTATTAAGAAGAAAGTCCAGGATGTTGACCCAGGAACAGTGAAGGAATGGCAATACATTTCTAAGTCAGGTTCATAAGTAATAAGGCATGAAACTTATAACGGCAGTGTTCCCATATGTCTGCTGCCTGTGTTCCTCTTGTTAGTAGTAGTAATGATTTTTGGAAGTACTGATGAAGATCTGTTGCAAGTTACCCCTGTACATCCTGTAGTAGATACACACTGCTAGCACAGTGCACCAGTGTTGGAGGCATTCAATACTTAAGGAAGTGAATGTGGTGCCAATCAAACAGGCTGATCTTTCCTGGACAGGATTGAGCTCCTTCAGTGTCATAAAACACTCTTCCAAGCAATATTCCATCACATTCCTGAGTTTAGAGATGGTGGGCGGGCTTTGGGGAGTCTGGAGACTATTTAATATTCAGAATTCCAAACCTCTGACCTGCCTTTATGTGTATTTGGTTGGTCCAGTTTAGTTTCTGGTCAGTGGTTACTCTCAGTTTCAGTAAAGATAAGTTGGTTAGATTTTCTTATGGCACTTGCATGGAGGGAAACTTATGGCATTACATGAAAATTGGAGAAGTGAAAATGTCATTTTTCTATATTGTTTTTAAATTATCCTTTTCCAGGAGCAGGTGACAAAACACTTACTCAAAAGCTACTAATAACTAGATAAAGACCTAAGGTTGTTGAAAAGAGCTACAAATTGAAACGAAAGCAGAGTTAATGTGGGACTTGTTTGTGAACAACCTCATTATCCTCATCAGGACCACTTCTAAATGGCAAGAAACTGATTATTTGAATAAAAGGAGAAGGCACATAGGCCAGTGTTGGTGTTTTCTCAGGTGTCTGTCCATGGAGCCAGCAGGATTTCAGAGAAGCAAGCAGCTCCATTCGTTAGGGTACAAGGTAGGATAATGTGGCCTAAGTTTAACAGATGAATTTCTCCAAAGGTATACCTTCACTTAACTCACCACATTGAAATAGTAATGGAAGGCTGTTTTTGGAAAAGGCTACTGTGGAGCTTATGCAGTTCTGTACAGAAAATATCACAGTTTATTTCAATTCTTACAATTCTGTACAATGTTAATAATGATGCACTGATGTAACTTGTAGTTTCATCTTCTTTATTTCAGTACAATTACTGCATTAGGACACAAAGTAATTTTCCACGTAAAAGTTAAGATTTCTGTTGTAACAATAGAAGTTATATCTTTTTGAGTCACCAGAGGGCGCTAACACCTTAGTTACTTAAAAAAGGTCAAATGAATGAGCAACCTGGTACGGTTAAGACAGTAAAACTTACTGCACATGCACTGTACAACGGATTCAGAACTATAACAAAAAAAAATCAAGATACTTTGCCAAATCACTAAAATGTACCTACGTTAAATTCTTAATTGTTTCACAAAATTGGAAATTGAGTAACAAGAGGACAGGAGCAGTGGGTAAATGTCTTCTTGCTCGGCAGTAGCCTGTAGATTTCAAGGTCAAAGCTGCCTTCTTAGTTCTGCTCCTGGTCTCATCTTATGATTCTGCCAGAGAGTAACGATGATGTTTGGATTGTACCTGGACCATGCTAATGTCCATTGAATCAAGTCCATTCAATTTTTAAACAAATCCAGAATTAATTAAAAGCCATCCTGTTCACTAATGTGCTCTAGAGATGCAAATCTATCATCTTTACCTGGTATGGTGCACATGTGACACCAGACCCACATCAATGTGGTTGCCTCTAACATGCCTACTTTAACATGGTGAATAAGGGATGGGTAGTTTATGCATGTCTAGCCAGTGACACCAACATCTCATGAATAATTAATTTCTAAAAACATAAACATTCACTCCCATTATTAAATACTGCGCTGCAGGTCAAATTCTATCTGCAAAGAAGAGCCATGCCGATGACCAGAGGTATAAAGTTGCCAGCAGTGGAAAGGGCCCCTGAGATGGGAGGGTGGAACCTTGCCGAGAAGTCGGGGGGGTCCAACAGCTGGACAGCTGGTGACAGAAGCATCCTGCAATCAGGCATTGGCAAGCCCTTGGTGGCCTTTCTCTAGAATCAAAAACCCAGGCTGGCAGTCCCACCCAGTAGGAGGTGATGGTTAATTACCTACACGACCCCACCCCCTCCTACCATGTGGCAAGCTGATTCGCCCAGATAGACATTCTTTGTTATTGGGTAACCCCAAGAAACTGGGAGTAATGCTGCATGAATTGCAGGGCATCAGTGGTCAGAAGGAGCTGAGAACATATGAGGAGGAAATGTCCATCTTTCCAAATGGTTGCTTTTGGCTGAGAATTTAAATGAAAGCTTCTCAGGTGAATGTGAATAATTCCATAATCATTGAAGAAGGTGAAGAAGCAAGTTACCATTCACAACCTGGGATAATATTCTTCCCTCACAAACATCACTAAAACATATTAGATCAGATGGATTTATATCCGCTGAAGTTTAAAACAGCTAGAGGCAACTTAGTTAAAACATTTAAAATCCTCAGGCATGTTGACAGGGTGTACGTTGACAGGATATTTCCTCTTATGGGAGAATGTACAACTAGGGAATTATTACTTGAATATAAAATATAAGGGTTACTTCATTAATAAGGATAAAGAGAATTTTTTTCTCTCAGGGGATTGAGAGTGTTTAGGAACTTTCCTCAAATGGTGATGGGAGCAAAATCATTGAATATATCTAAGGCAGAGAAAGATGACGCTTGACAAGTGATGACTGAAAGAGTAACCAGGGTAAACTGAAGTAGATCAGTTGTGATGTTATTGAATGGCAGAATTGGCTCAAGGGGACAAATGGCCTACTCCTGCTGTAATTCATCTGTATCTGGTCTTTGTCACATTGCTTTTTCCAGCACTTTGCTGACTGGAACTAGGTTGCCATATTTCTGATATTACAGAAGTGACCATGCATAAATAAGGGTATTATATTATCTCTACAGTGTTTTATGGCATCCCAAGGCCATGAAAACAAACCTTTCTTTCTTTGGTTGAGAAGCTGACCTTGTGAGTCAAGTCATTAAAATATCAATGTTTCAGGACAAAGTTAAAAATCACACAACACCAGGTTATAGTCCAACAGGTTTATTTGGAAGCACTAACTTTTGGAGCACTAACTTCATCAACTACCTAATGAAGGAGCAGTGCTCCAAAAGCTAGTGCTTCCAAATAAACCTGTTGGACTATAACCTGGTGGTGTGTGATTTTTAACTTTGTCCACCCCAGTCCAACACCAGCTCCTCTACATCAGTTTTTCAGGAATTACTAATCTACATATAAGCAGTGCAGACAGTCTCGTACGAGAGTTAAGAACAGTTTTGTTCCTAAATTGGCTGAAGCACGTGAAACTTAAAGCTGAGGACTTTCAAGACTCAATTGTGATAATATAAGCGATGGCATGCAGACCAATAGACAAAATAAGCCAATGTACAGTATTAGTGCAGATGTTGCAGCTTCTCACAACAATGATAGGAATGTCTGCGTCCATGCAGCTCACCTCCAGTCCAAACAAAAGAGGGTTTGCTTCAAATGCGCAAGTGCTCTGACACTAGCAAATCCTGAAAGACACCAGATTAGAGCTTCAAAAACTCCAATGGCACAATCTTAACACAAACTGCACATCCTCCGATAAACCAAGGTAACACCATCTTGGGTAAGATTTGTACATCCTGTGAAAATGGTTTTTACACACAAACACTCATGGTGATCAAGCAGAGTACAATTGTGCAGCATAATGTAGGATTTTGATGGTAGTCATACACCTAACAACTTGGGCCTCTCCAAAAGGTGTTCACAAAGATCTGGTGATCTCTCTCATGTGGATTTCCTCTTTTCCAAGGTTAGATGGAATCTGGCACCAAATCAAGGAAGCATCTAGGCATCCAGCAACAGTGATGACATCAAGCAGAATTAGCAACCCATCACATTCAAGTATTTAACAGAGTAGCAAACAAGGATGTAAAATGCACTGATATTTTTCACTTTTAATGATATTTTACAGAGATCAAATAAATAATTGTGACAGAAACCTGGGAATAAGGTAGAAACCATAAATAACCTTAATTCTTCTTTAATGTAGACTTTTTTGATATACATTAAATAAAACTCGTTTCCAGGGTCAGTGAGGACTGAACTATTTACAGTTAAAAACACAACCATAGCTCTTTCAAAAAGCTGAACATTTTTGAATTTTTTTTAACCTTTAGACTGAGCAGTCTGGGGAGAATTTCAACAAAGCACCCTGAGGCAAAACAAAAAGAAGTCACTGACTGCATTTTTACATTTCCACTTCAACAGCACAGTGCAGATTCTAGAAGTGACTGTCAATATATTTCAGAGTAATGACATTGAATACTGACAGCTGCACTTTCATCATGACTGCAACATCCAAACTGTACATTTGTGATAATTTGGCTTGTTTCTGTATTTTCCAGAAACATCTCCATGTGATGGGCTTCATTTTATTATGCACATGGAGAGGACACTTTTTTTTTGTTGGAAAAAGATGATGATGAATTTCTGTGTGATGGCACATGCTGTTGGTGGGTGAAACTGTCTGCTTTCTACTCCATGTCCACACTTATTTGTTGATCTGGTCTTGTGTTCGGTCCCCAAACCTATAGCCTTTTATGGTTTTTTATATACTAGCAGTTAGCAGATGTTAGCTGATAATAAAATTTGAATTCAATAAAAAACCTGGAATTAAAAAAAGTCTAATGATTATCATGAAAGCATTGTTGGAAAAACCCTTTCTGAATCACAAGGTCCTACGGGGAGAAAACAGCAGTCCTCACCTGGTCCAACCTATGTGTGACTCTAGAATCACAGTAACGTGTGTTGAATCGGACTTTAATTAGCAGGGATCTGTGAGAGCAAACTCAACTCTTAGAGAAAGATTCAAAAACAACCATGATCCACTCCGCTCAATTACAGTCGACTGAAAAAAATTAGAATTTAGATTCGGAAACCATCACTTGCAAGGGGCGAGGGGTCACAGCAGCCAGCCAAGGGAGAGAGATGAACCAAGGTTCAAAAAAGATCACCTTGTGGCGCTGCCTGTCTCATATCTCTCAGTTGCGGCCAGATCGCTTTGTCTCAGTCCCTCAAAGTATCAGCTGCAGGATATCTGGTTTTCGCTGGCAGTGCCAAATGTTGAATCGGATTTTAATTCGCAGGGATCTGTGACAGCAAACACAACACTTACAGAAAGATTCAAAAACAACCATGAACTGAAAAACATGCAGTTTTTATTAAAAGAAATACTGCATACAGTTTTTCTGGCTAAAAAACATAAGAGAGGGAGAAACCAAAGGATCCCAGTACTCTCTGAGTTTTTTGCACATTGAAAAAGAATGCGCGAAAGAAAAGAGTAACATTATAATACTTTATAACATGCTGAGAAATTACAGATTATCATGAAATATACGTCACGGCTAGCACTAGACTTATTGATGTTTCAAAACATGAATCACCTGTGTCATTCAAGAACTCTATTTCTGTTGTACAGTAGTTTTGTTTAGGCTAAAATCTGCAGTTTGAAAGGAGAGGCCAAAATTCCTTTCTCCGCTGTTACAGAATACCATTGCCAGGGTCCTGCTCCGGGCAACACCAGCCCACACCATGCTGCAGAGAGTATTCCACTCCAGGGAACACCAGCCCACGCCATGCTGCAGACAGAATCCCACTCCAGGGAATACCAGCCCACGCCATGCTGCAAGGAGTATCCCACTCCAGGGAACACCAGCCCACACCATGCTGCAAGGAGTATCCCATTCCAGGGAACACCAGCCCACGCCATGCTGCAGGGAGTATCCCGCTCCAGGGAACACCAGCCCACACCATGCTGCAGAATGTATCCCACTCCAGGGAACACTAGCCCACACCATGCTGCAGAGAGTATCCCACTCCAGGGAACACCAGCCCATACCATGCTGCAAGGAGTATCCCACTCCAGGGAACACCAGCCCACGCCATGCTGCAGGGAGTATCCCGCTCCAGGGAACACCAGCCCATACCATGCTGCAGAATGTATCCCGCTCCAGGGAACACCAGCACACGCCATGCTGCAGAGAGTATCCCGCTCCAGGGAACACCAGCCCACGCCATGTTGCAGAGACTATCCCGCTCCAGGGAACACCAGCCCACACCATGCTGCAGAATGTATCCCACTCCAGGGAACACCAGCACATACCATGCTGCAGAGAGTATCCTGGTCCAGGGAATACCAGCCCACGCCATGTTGCAGAGAATATCCCGCTCCAGGGAACACCAGCCCACACCATGCTGCAGAGAGTATCCCACTCCAGGGAACACTAGCCCACACCATGCTGCAGAGAGTAACCCACTCCAGGAAACACCAGCCCACACCATGCTGCAGAGAGTATCCCGCTCCAGGGAACACCGGCCCACGCCATGTTGCAGAGAGTATCCAGCTCCAGGGAACACCAGCCCACGCCATGCTGCAGAGAGTATCCCGCTCCAGGGAACACCAGCCCACGCCATGCTGCAGAGAGTATCCCACTCCAGGGAACACTAGCCCACATCATGCTGCAGAGAGTATCCTGGTCCAGGGAATACCAGCCCACGCCATGTTGCAGAGAATATCCCGCTCCAGGGAACACCAGCCCACACCATGCTGCAGAGAGTATCCCACTCCAGGGAACACCAGCCCACGCCATGCTGCAGAATGTATCCCACTCCAGGGAACACCAGCCCATACCATGCTGCAGAGAGTATCCCGCTCCAGGGAACACCAGCCCACACCATGTTGCAGAGAGTATCCCACTCCAGGGAACACCAGCCCACACCATGCTGCAGAATGTATCCCACTCCAGGGAACACCAGCCCATACCATGTTGCAGAGAGTATCCCATTCCAGGGAACACCAGCCCACACCATGCTGCAGAATGTATCCCACTCCAGGGAACACCAGCCCATACCATGTTGCAGAGAGTATCCCACTCCAGGGAATACCAGCCCACACCATGCTGCAGAATGTATCCCACTCCAGGGAACACCAGCCCACACCATGCTGCAGAGAGTATCCCACTCCAGGAAACACCAGCCCATACCATGCTGCAGAGAGTATCCCGCTCCAGGGAACACCAGCCCATACCATGCTGCAGAGAGTATCCCACTCCAGGGAACACCAGCCCGCACCATGTTGCAGAGAGTATCCCACTCCAGGGAACACCAGCCCATACCATCCTGCAGAGAGTATCCTGCTCCAGGGAACACCGGCCCACGCCATGCTGCAGAGAGTATCCCGCTCCAGGGTACACCAGCCCATATCATGCTGCAGAGAATATCCCGCTCCAGGGAACACCAGCCCACGCCATGCTGCTGAGAGTATCCCACTCCAGGGAACACCAGCCCACACCATGCTGCAGAGAGTATCCCACTCCAGGGAACACCAGCCCATACCATGCTGCAGAGAGTATCCCGCTCCAGGGAACACCAGCCCATACCATGTTGCAGAGAGTATCCCGCTCCAGGGAACACCGGCCCACGCCATGCTGCAGAGAGTATCCGCTCCAGGGAACACCGGCCCACGCCATGCTGCAAAGAGTATCCCACTGCCGGCAACATCAGCCCACGCCATGCTGGTACTAGGGGCCCACTCCATGCGGATGTGAGAGTCCCGCTCCAGGCTTCAAACGCCGACTGACCATCTCTACAGCCACGCTGCCTCTCAATCCACCACAGCCACTCCAGAGCCCATCAAAGCTGCCTACTGCCAAACAGTTTTCTTTATAAGGGAAGCCTGAGGAAAAAAAAGGTGTTGAAGGAATAACTAAAATAGAAAAATGCAGATGAGGAGGACAAGCCCGAGTGCAGGAGCCCAAATGCTACTTACTCTACCGCTGCCACCTTGAGGTGCAAGGTGGAAGATGCTCCATAAATATCCCCATCCCAAGTCAAGGTGAACCCCAAAACCTCAGTGCAAATGAGAAGACTGAAGCAATTGCAACAATCTCAGCCAGAAGTGCCGAGTGGTTAATCCTTCTCAGCTTCCTGCTGAGATCCTCTGCAGCAGAGATGACAATTTTCAGCCAATTTGCTTAATTTCATGTGAAATTAAGAAATGGCTGGTGTCAGTGGATAATGCTAAGGCTGTGAGCCACGACTCTATTCCAGAAATAGTACTGAAGGCTTTTTCCGGAGTTTGCAGTATCTCTCGCCAAGCTGTTCCAGTGCACTTATAATACTGGCTTGTGGAATATCACTCAGCTATGTCTGCCAATTACCACCCTATCCACCTACTCTCAATCATCAATAACATGATGGAAGGAGTTGTTAACAGTGCTACCAAACAGCACCTCTTTAGTGACACCCAGTTTGGGTTCTACCAGGGCCACTGAGGTCCTGACCCCCTTACAGCTTTGGTCCAAACATGGACAAAAAAGCTGTATTCCAGAGTTGAGGTAAGAGTGACAGTCCTTGTCATCAAGATCACATTTGACTAAGTGGAGCATCAAGGAGCTCTAGAAAAACTGGAATCAATGGGTATCAGGAGAAAAGTCTTTGCTGGTCATAGCAACACAACACGAGATGCACAACACAAGTCTACTGTATTCACTGCTCACAAATGGGGTCTCCTCTATTTTGGGAAAATGAAGCATAGACTGGGTGTCCACTTCACAGAAAATCTACATTCTGCCCACAAAGAGGACCCCGAGCATCCAATTGCCTGCCACTTAAACACACCTCTCTGTTCCCTGGCCAATATCTCCATCTCAGGCTTGCTGCAATGTTCCAGCAAAGCAAGAACAGCATCTCATTTTCTGCTTGGGGACCCTGTAGCCTTCTGGACTCAATATCAAGTTAAGTAATTTTACAGACCTGAACTCTCCCATGTCCTAGTTCCCTACCCTCATACACCAGGCCTTGTTATCACATCGCCTGCCATTATACACCACCTATTGTGAGCCACTAACAGTCTCCATTAACAGCTATTCATCCTCTCAGCCAGATCATTATCCACTCCTTTGTCTGTCCAACAGGCCCTCTCTCTCTTTGGGCTCTATCCTTACGTATCATTTACTTCTTACCCCCTCCTCCCACCATATCATCTGCATATAAACCAACATTTTCCGAGCTACCAGCAGCTCTGAGGAAGGGTCACCAGACATGAAATGTTAACTGTGATTTCACTTGACAGATGCTGCCAGACCTGCTGAGCTTTTCCAGCAACTTCTATTTTTGATAAAATGGTTGTGGTTGTTGGAGGTCAACCACATCAGTTCCAGGATAGCTCTGCAGGAGTTCCTCAGGGTACTGTCATAGGCCAAAGCACCTTCAGCTGCTTGATCACTGACCTTCACTCTGTCATAAAGATTAGAGGTGGGAATGGTCGCTGGTTGCACAGTGTTCAGCTCATTAGATGCTAAAGTGGTCTATGTCTAAATATAACAAGACCCAGGTAATGTCTTGTTTGGGCTGAAATGTGGCAAGTAACACTTACGCCATAATGTGTGCCATTATTAACCAAGCCCAATATTTTAGATGGTGCTTTTGCAGTTTTAAGAATAAAGATGTGTGTTTTAAAGAGTCATTAAACATTATACGGGTGGCACGGTGGCTCAGTGGTTAGCACTGTCGTCTCACAGCATCACGGTCCCAGGTTCGATTCCAGCCTCAGGCGACTGTCTGTGATGAATTTGCACATTCTCCCCATCTCAGTGTGGGTTTCCTCTGGGTGCTCTGGTTTCATCCCACAGTCCGAAGGTGTGCAGGTCAGGTGAATTGGCCATGCTAAAATGCCCATCGTGTTAGGTGCATTACTCAGAGGGAAATGGGTCTGGGTGGGTTACTCTTCGGAGGGTTGGTGTGGACTGATTGGGCCAAAGGGCCTGTTTCCACACTGTAGGGAATCTAATCTAATCTATACGGAGGAGGCTTAAGAGAGTCGGTGGATGGGAAGGTCCTCCGCTTCCGCCGCATCTGCTCCAGGAGGACCAGTTCCACCACAGAACACACTAGGTGGCCTCCTTCTTTGAAGACCACAATTTCCCCTCCCACATGGTTGATGATGCCCTCCAACAAAACTCATCCACATCCCGCACCTCTGTCCTCAAACCCCTCCCCTCCAACGGCAACAACAGACATTGCATCATCCTCCGCCATTTCCGTCACCTTCAAACGGACCCCACCACCAGAGGTATATTTCCCTCCCCACCCCTATCCACTTTCCGTAAAGATCATTCCCTCCACGACTACTTAGTCAGGTCCATGCCCCCCCACCAACCCACTTCCTCTTCTGGCAATTTCTCCTGCCACTACAGGAATTGCAAAGCCTGCGCCCACACCGCCCCCCTCACCTCCATCCAAGACCCCAAAGGAGCCTTCCACATCTTTTACCTGCACTTCCACACATGTCATATACTGTATCTGTTCCTCTTCATTGGGGAGACAGGACGCCTACTTGCAGGACACTTCAGAGAACATCTCCGGGATGTCTGCATCAATCAACTCCACCGCCCTGTGGCTGAATACTTCAACTCCCCCTCTCACTCTGCCAATGACACGCAGATCCTGGGCCTCTTCCATTGCCACAACCTAACCACTCGACACCTGGAGGAAGAACGCATCATCTTCCGCCTTGGCACCCTCCAACCACACGGCATCAATGTGGAATTCACCAGTTTCCTCATTTCCCCTCCCCCCGCATTATCTCAGATCCAACCTTCTAATTCGGCACCGCCGTCATGACCTGTCCTATCTGTCCATCTTCCTTCTCATGTATCCGCTCCACTCTCCACTCCGATCTATCACCATTACCCCTACGTTCATCTACCTATCACACTCTCAGCTACCTTCCCCTAGCCCCACCCCCTCCCATTTATCTCTCCACCCCCTTGGCTCACATGCCTCTCTCCTGATGAAGGGCCTTTGCCCGAAACGTCAATTCTCCTGCTCCTCGGTTGCTGCCTGAACTGCTGTGCTTTTCCAGCACCACACTCTCGACTCTAGCATCTGCAGTCCTCACTTTCTCCTAGGTCTCGATTCATGTCTTACAGAGGGAGCAGCGAATATTTGGGGAAGGGAAGAAACAGAACAGATCATCAGCATGTTAGGAGGAAATTCAAAGTGGGCCCTTTGTAAAGAATCATGTCTTTGGCAACTCAACTACTTCACTGCAAGAACAATTTGGGAAGAGTCCCTACCTTCATATTAAACTCAGCTGTAAGTATGTTTATTCAAAAGCTTAGTTCACCATTAATCAGACCCAATCCTTCAACCAAATCTGCATCACTATTACCACCAGCAAAACTATTGCTCTAAGGATGTTCAGTAAATGTGTTATTTTATTTTAGAAAAACACAAATATTCCATGGACTTAGATGATAGCTCTTTTAAATATTATATTGTTAATGAACTTTACATGTGACAATAATAAATCAAATCAAACCATGTCAATGTTACCAGTAACCAGTTGCTAATATGCAATAAACAATATCTTGCTAACTACAACAGACTGTTTCTAGTTAGGTCAGTAATTTCTTTTTTCAACTATACTAGACCGAGCAGTTACTTTGCTTCCTGAAGAAGGAGAATTTGTTACTTTTAAACAGATGTAGTCTATGTTGCATGGCAGTTGTCTGGAGGAACAGGTCTGAATCAGGGCTCAGTTAGACAGTGAATGGACATCCCAGGTTCCAGCAGTCAAGTTAAAATCATTGGTGAGAATGGGAAAACTTCAATAAATGGTACATTATTATATGTTGGGAAAGCAAAAAGTCAGCAAAGTACAGCTCAAGACAAGTGTCGCAATATAGTGGGCTGGCACCAGGAGGCGCAGCTACAACAATGAAATTAATGGCCAGAAAAACAATCAAAACCAAGAATGTCACAGAGCCAGAATTAAAAGGACAAAGGGATGCACTAAGTAGACAAAGTCTAATGGAAAAAGAAACACTGCAGATTTTTATTAGGGCCTTAGAAAAGGCAGGAGATACTTTATTAAAATTGTGTTGAGGTGTGAAGTGGTAAATTAAATGGCAGGAAGCAGTAATCATCCAACAAAGAAACATGAAAGAAATGGTAGTCGTTTTTTAACCTCAGAAAGTGTGAATCACCTAGAAAAGCAACAGTTAGAGAAGTGGGATTCATCGGTTCAAGACACAAGTAGTGAAAGATATTGAGTAAAACCATGATTAAAGCAAACATTGTGTATTAATAGCATAGGCAATGGGATTCATTCAATAAAATCATTAAGGAAATGGGAATAATTGGATTCATTCAATTAAACTGCAAGAAAAGGCTGGATTAATCTATTTTAACCACTGCATACAGGAATCCCTCCATTTTATCCTAAAACCCTCCAGTACAAATGGAGGCAATGCTGATGATGTTGTACCATGAAGATTCATAAGAATTAGGAAAACACGTTGGAAGAGCTACTGAAAACCTTTAAAAATTACATCAACCTCAGGTCTAATAAATATCTTGAAAGAGTAATCTTTAATAAAAGAGTACAGTATCAAGAAGAATTCATAGCAGATTTTATTAGTAATCTCTACAAATTAGTCAAAAACTTGTCTTGATGATGTAAAATTTGAATTCATAAAAAAAAAATTGTTGTAGGAATTGCAGATGAGTCTTTGTCAGATTTATTACAGTCCAAAGAAGATCTGACTTCAGAGAAAACCTTACAGAAGTAAAGCAGAAATCTAGAAACAACACAGATCAATGAGAAAAGGAGAAGATTAACCTTGAGACAGGAAATCAATAGCGTCCATTCAATTCTTAAGGTACAAATCCGTAAATGATACCCATGAGAAAGCATTAGTTGAGTAATACAGGCACTAGACACTAAAAGTTCTTGATGGTCACGGACATCTCACAGGCGCAGACAGTTCCAACCTATTCAAACTGAATGTCTTACCAATCACACAAGGGTCACTTTCAGGTGCTGAATGAGGACTGAGTCTCAGAAAAGCAAGGACTCCAATTGTTATCCATGCAAAGAAGTTAATGAAGTAGAACAGCCAGAATAGAAGAAAAATCTGAAGATTTCCCACAGGAAATAGGTAATCCTGAGCTTACATTTTGCCAAACTGGCATTTAAGTCAATAGTTATCAAAGAAATTTCAAGTTAGACCTGGGGCCAATTATCAGATAGTGAATCATGGTTGATAAAAGCCATAGTTGGCAACAGTGCAACCACTTGGTCAAAGAGTATAGCACTTAACATTAAAAGCTACGTCACAAGTAAAAGACAACTTACAAGTACTCTTTAATACACAGGAAAGCAAATAGTAGAAAAACTATGCATACTTTACAATCAAGACTGTAATTTTCTTCAAAAGGCAAAATAAGTTAAGCTATTTAAAGCCACAGAACAACTACTTAAGGAACAGACAGTTGAAAAACAATCAGTCAAAGGACAAGATTCATAAGATTTTATGGACATCCTTAGACTTATGGGAATCTCCTGTGATTATATATGTTGACAAGCAAAATGTTTACTTGACAAATGTCAATGAGATGGGAACTACGTGACTTTATGGATTTGATGTAAATATTTTCCATTGTTATTAATACTGAAGAGACTTCAGATTGCAATATTCAGCAAGGATTGAGAGGAAACATAAACACTGAGATAGCCAATGGGCAGGAAAGCCCATGAGAGCTAACTGATGAAGCTATACCTGACGTAATTGGCAACACATCATAGCTTGGTGAACAAACTGTTATGACAGATTAAAATCTGATTTCTGATGCTGACGTGACTCAGAAGAGCAAAGATCTTCTTGACGTATCTTCCAGGAAGAATCGTCAGTAGCCGTGACAGGGATCATTCCAAGCAAGAAGCAGAATAGAGTAAGGAAAAATATCGATATCACCAATAATTCAATTTCTGAGGGTGAACGAGAATATCCAAATCTATTAACAAATTGAAGCATCTGCATAACTCAGCACAGATCGACCAGTAGATTGAGAAGAAAAATCTGCTGACACAGATTGAAGTGCTGCATATAAATCCATGGAAATTACTGGAACTGGGATGCCTAACAAATCAAGATATACAATTTCTTCTTTTCAGTGTCTCAATAGAGAAGATGTCCCCACAAAGGAAATCCAAAATGTTAAAGGTTGTCCTGTTTAAGCAACCTACAGACCTGAGATTGTCAGGAAGAGAACCACAGTGAATGATCATTCATCCAGTGGTTACCAGCCTTCCAAATCCAAAGACAAGACATTCTGAGAGAATAGTGTAACTTCTGGATCTGAATTTGTGAAGTTAAGAGACCAGGGTGGGAGACGGAGTGGTGGTAAATATAATTCTATACACAAATGTATAATATTAATAATGGGATAAAAGCTTGGGGGAGTGGGAGCAGTGGGGAAGGGTGATGTTATATGCGTGTGTAAGAGTTTGAAAAGGTAAATACTGAGAAGCTGCTTAAGTACCACCATCTATGGCGATGACAGATGAACTTGTTCACAGTTCTTGGAGGAGTATGACCTAACATCCAAGTCCTCCTCAGTCTCTGTAGAAATTCCTATTGTATCAATGTGACCTAAGTACATGGTAATATGCAATACATTATTTGTTGTTTATCATAACAGCTGCTTCTAGTTAGACCAGAAAATGGGTTTCCTCTGTGACAAACCTACGCTGTGTTGCCCCATACTTAAAGAAGGTCCAGATTCAGTTTAATTGCATAAAAAAACAAAAAAAAACTTTTTAATTTAAAGCACTGCAACAATATGTATCCACTATTCAAAATGAAATGAGTTGACCCGTAATGTACCCACATGTGAATGTTTGAATGCCTACATTAGCAGCACTGATTGGAGGAGATTAATATCCATGGAACCGTCACTTATACTAATACAATTTTGACATTTAACTGACATTTCAGCAGTCATAAACATATAGCTAAAAGTCAAATATTCTTTCAAACCACCGACTGTAAATAAGTGAAATTTGTACATTTTAATTTCTTATGTTTCATCGTTAATAAAAGGTAACTTCTTTTTGTTCCTTTATTGACAAGATTATACAGCAACTTTTCAAATGAAGATTTTACATCATGACCAAAGATTAACTATCACTATTAAACATAATGGTATAGCTTCAATATAAATACCAAGGTGAATTTATTTCAAGGCATGATTTTCAGATGCTGTGTAATCTTCTGTTCAATAATGCTGTCAGAATATTGTTTCAAGGTAGAATATGGGAAATTGATAGGAAAATTCAGAAAGCTGGATTTTCAATTGCCTGTGGGCTAGGAATGGGTGGGTGCACAAATCATAAATTGCATTCCCAGAGGATAGTTTGCAATTTTAAAAGTAGGGAGGGAATGAGAAACTCATTCCTTTTGTTTCTTGAGGAGCTTGTTAACGGTCTGTCCAGAATAGAATTGGATTTTAAATCCATTTTCTGAACAATGCTTTTATCTTCTAATCCTAGAAGTCTGAAATAATCACATTTTCAGATCTAAATGTTAGAGCTAACATTGATGGTATTTCTCAGATTGCACCATGCACTGCAGAACAATTTTTTTAGTACACTGTAATGCAGTATTAAGTGATATACATATATGCATGAGCACAGCTGTTAGGTTAGCTTGGGCTACAGGATGTTTGTTTTAATTTGTACTTTTTTAATAAATTTGCAGGTCAACGTGGTCAGAGCAAATGGTACACCTCCACTTGGTGGCTATGTCCATTTTACAGTATCTTTATGCACCTAGCGTTTTCATAGTCTGCCTGTTCCTTTTGACAAGGCAGCAACAACCCTCAACATGGATGCTGCCTGCCTTTGCTGCAGACACCTCCTCACCTCCTGCCCGATCAAACCATTTAAATTACAAAAACAATAAGATTATGAAATAAACAACATGAATGTTATTTACTAAAACCTAACTTTATTACAAGAAACTAACATCTAAGCTTATGGTTTACTAACACGTTGATTTTATTACACAACCTTTATTTTATGGAATATCTAAATGGAAGTAGGGCATAGTACAGAAAAATTGCCAAGGTCGAGGGAGACTGGAGAACCAGAAAAGCTGAGGGCAGAAAGTGGATTTAATTGTTTCCAGCACTGTTTTTCTTTTGGAGCATTTGGTTAAAAATATCCCAGCAGCATGTGGCATAGATATGTAACTAGTTAAATCCAGACTGAGAATCTATGCAGTTAGTTCATCATTCCATTACCAAAGTTTCAATCTCCCAACTTTCCAAAATTTATTTTCAGTGATTGTATATTAAAGCAATGCTAACTTCAATTTCCAACCTGTGCCAATGAGTGTTTACTTTGCTTCTCTTTCTGATGAATTTTCCACCATTTCTGATTTCCAGCATCTGCAGTAATTCATTTATGCATTATTGTTCAATCCACGACCACTGCTCTTCAAAATATGCTCATCTTGAGAATTTGCTTTTCCCCCCCGATGTCTATTTCTTTCATCTTAATTGCTTTCTGTGTCTCTTCTTGTATTTGATTAGGTATCTACAAAACGTTATTTTCAAGTACAAATCTTTTTCCTCAGCAACTACCCTGCCTTGAATACATTATATCAGAATTGCAACTTACAGTTGAACCATCATTTTTGGACTGCAGGTGGTCCCAAGCTAAACTCACAGCTCTCAGTGCACCTTGAGATTCACATGCTACCCCCAGGTATGACATGCATCTAATGATGTTGACATCTAAGGGTAGAGTCATAGAGTCATAGAGATGCACAGCATGGAAACAGACCCTTCGGTTCTACCCGTCCATGCTGACCAGATATCCCAACCCAATCTAGTCCCACCTGCCAGCATCCGGCCCATATCCCTCGAAACCCTTCCTATTCATATACCCATCCAAGTGCCTCTTAAATGTTGCAATTGTACCAGCCTCAACCACATCATCTGGCAGCTCATTCCATACATGTACCACCCTCTGCGTGAAAAAGTTGTCCCTTAGGTTTCTTTTATATCTTTCCCCTCTCACCCTAAACCTATGTCCTCTAGTTCTGGACTCCCCGACCCCAGGGAAAAGACTTTGTCTATTTATCCTATCTATGCCCCTCATAATTTTGTAAACCTCTATAAGGTCACCCCTCAGCCTCTGATGCTCCAGGGAAAACAGCCCCAGTGTGTTCAGCCTCTCCCTGTAGCTCAGATTCTCCAATCCTGGCAACATCCTTGTAAATCTTTTCTGAACCCTTTCAAGTTTCACAACATCTTTCCAATAGGAAGAACACCAGAATTGCACGCAATATTCCAATAGTGGCCGAATAAAGGAAAGGATACCAAACGCCTTCTTCACTATCCTATCTACCTGCGACTCCACTTTCAATGAACCTGCATTCCAAGGTCTCTTTGTTCAGCAACACTCCCTAGGACCTTACCATTAAGTGTATAAGTCCTGCTAAGATTTGCTTTCCCAAAATGCAGCACCTCGCACTTATCTGAAATAAACTAATGGTTTTGCCAGTTGAATTGTCAGTGCAACAGTAGTGGTCTCACTTTTTTGCACTCTTTATATGTGATCCTCTCT
The DNA here is from genome assembly GCF_004010195.1 of Chiloscyllium plagiosum. NCBI lineage: Eukaryota > Metazoa > Chordata > Chondrichthyes > Orectolobiformes > Hemiscylliidae > Chiloscyllium > Chiloscyllium plagiosum. The sequence continues at coordinate 37,954,632 of NC_057727.1, read as the reverse complement.
GAATTTACTGCACTCCAATATCTCATAAGTCTAACGCTGACATTGTCATTAAGACTTGAAACAAATAGATATGTTTAAATAAGATTACTCTGCACTTACTAAGCTGAGAAAGGTGGCTAGGTATTTGAATGAACCTTCAACTTACAGAAGCCAAATACTAACTCTTTGATATCCCTCTATCTCCTCCAAGCAAAACACCCATTATGATACTTCAACCATTATTCCCCAGACTGTTAGTGACATTATCTCCTTGATATCTTTCTGCCATAGCTTCTAACATCAGTTTCCAATCTTACAGAAGCCATATCCTTCCCATTGTAAGTAAGGAAAGAAATTGTGAGACCCCTTCAGAAATATTTGCTTCATCTATAACTATGGGTGAGGTGCCTAATGACTGGAGGGTGGCTAATGTTGTACCTTTGTTTAAGAAAGGTTGTAAGGAGAAAACAGCAACTATAGAACTCTGAGTCTGACTTCAGTTGTGGATAAATTGTTGGAGGTGATTATAAAAGATGGGGTTTATGGATATTTAGAGAGGCAAAAATTGATTAGGGATAGTCAGCATGGTTTTGTGCAAGCAAAAGCATATCTTGCAAATTTGATTACATTTTTTGAGGAAGTTACCAAAAAGATTGATGAAGGCAGAGCAGTAGAAGTTGTTTATTTGGATTTTCGTACAGCCTTCAACGAGGTTTTGCATGGTAGACTAATTAGTAAAGTTACGTCACATGGGATTCAGGTTGAGCTTGCCAATTGGATACAGGAGACAGACAGGATTAGTGGAGGATTTTTTTTTACACTGAAGGGTTGTCACTAGCTGTGTTCCACAGAGATCGGTTCTGGATTCTCTTTTGTTTGTCATCTGTATTAATGATTTTGATGAAAATATAGAAAGTATGGTTAGTAAGTTTGTGAATGACACCAAAGTTGGTGGCATAATAGACAGTGAAGAAGGCTTTCTAAGATTACAAAGGGATCTTGATCAAATGGGTCAATGGGCTGAAAAATGGCAGATGGAGTTCAAGCTGGATAAATGCGAGATATTGCATTTTGGTACAACAAACAAGGGTAGGGCTTAAACAATTAATGGTAGGGCCCTGGGTAGGTTTGTAGAACAGAGGGACCTAGCGGTTCAGGTACATAATACTTTGAAATTTGCATCACATGTAGACATGGTGGTTAAAAAAGCATTTGACATGCTTGCCTTCATTGCTCAGTCTTCTGACTATCGGAGTTGGGAAGCCATGTTGACGTTGTACAGGACTTTAATGAAGCCTCTTCTGGAATACTGTATCCAGTTCTAGTCGCCAGGTGCAGGAAGGATATTATAAAGCTGGAGAGGGTTCAGAAGAGGTTCATCAGGATGTTGCTGCGTAGGGAAGGTTGGAGTTATAAAGAAAGGCTGGATAGACTGGGATCATTTTTTCCACTGGAGCGTAGGAAATTGAGAGGCAACCTTATAGAAGTTTACAAACTAATGAGGGGTATAGATAGAGTTAATGGTAATTGTCTTTTCCCGAGAATGGAGGAGTTTCAGGACTGGGGCACATTTTTAAGGTGAGAGCAGAGAGATTTGAAAAATACATGAGAGGAAAACTTTTTACACAGAAGGTAGTTTGCATGTGGAATCAACTTCCTGAGGAAGTGTTGGATGTGGGTACAATTACAACATTTAAAAGTCATGATTTGGAGATGGCAGTGTTGGACTGGGGTGTACAAAATCAAAAATCACACAACACCAGGTTATAGTCCAACAAGTTTAATTGGAAGCACACTAACTTTACAATATCTTAATGTTTAAAAGACGTTTGAATAAGTACATGAATAGAAAAGGTTTGGAGGGATATGGGCTAGGGGCAGGCAGGTGGGACTAGTTTAGTTTGGGATTATGTTCAGCATGGACTGTTTGGACTGAAGGGTCTGTTTCCATGCTGTATGACTCTATGAATCTTGAAGAGGGAATGTTCATGGTGTACAGTTCCTCACTTGTATTTTTTCCCCAATCTCCATCATGATGTGGTCTACATTCAGAGCAGAAGAAGAATCAGTGGACACTAACTGTTCAGCTCACATCAATAAACTTAGCAAGTGAAGAGAGTCATCATTATCTAAAATTGAATCCTTAGAGAAGATCCTTTGCAGGTTAAATTAGCCAGCACAGGGAAATCTCAAATAGCTCATTAACCAGGATTTGTTCTATCGTTTCATGCTTAATGTCTCTTTTTTTACATTTCCTATTAAGCAAAAGACATCAAAAACAGAAATGAATTATTAAAGAAAAGACACGGTGCAAGCAGATATCTTCACTAATTAATCTGCATTGGCTAAGATCTTTTCAAAGTAAAGCTGCAAGTCCAATCCTTATTTTCTTTTTAAATCAGCAAGTAATTTATGAATCATGATAGTTCAATCATTTTTAGATAAATTCTAATAAAATGGTGGTATTTTGCAAAGCTAACATTTTAAAAAGGTTACAATACCAATAATACTGAGTACTGAGAACATATAATCATTACCAGCCTTCAAATGCTCATTATCACTCTCATTTGGATGGACAAAGAGTTGTAATCTGAAAATTTCAATCTTGTTCTTTTCTGACAGCCATCTCTGGACTTAATGGAGTAGTCTACAGATACTACCCAAACAGCGGAGTCGTGACTTAGACTGGTGCATGATAAACCTTACCAATAGACAGATAAGCTTAAATAAAGGTTACTCTGTACTCATAAACTTCACCAGAAGGGCAAAAGGTTATTTCAGTATAGCAACAGCAAATAAACAAAAGTATGTCAGCTCATCAACAGTCAATCTACTGTATGCCACTCATGCTACTACAAATCATCAACCTGGAGTCATCAATAGCTCAAGCTAATCAGCTATAAAGTTTTATCATTCTCAGTCTTTTTCAATACTATTCTAAATTTCAGGATTTGGAGATGCCGGTGTTGGACTGGGGTGTACAAAGTTAAAAATCACACAACACCATCAGGTGATGAAGGTGCATCGCTCCGAAAGCTAGTGTTCTTCCAATTAAACCTGTTGGACTATAACCTGGTGTTGTGTGATTTTTAACATTCTAAATTTCAACCTGCAATGCAATCTCAGAATTCAATTTGCCTAATTCTCCAGGTAAGCTGTCAGTATTGGTTGCATCCACTTTCATAGCACCATGTTAATTCAAAGCAGAGGCTCCAATGTGATTACAATCATTTTCAGTTTCAACAGGGAGCTACACTTAAGAAGAAAGCCCTGTTCATTACCCTGTCAATACTGTGACAGAGAGGATAGTATTTTGGTAAGAGCAAGTGACCTGAAATACCACCATTATTCAAGCCTATCTTGTAGTAATGGGTGGGGAGTTGGAGGCCAGTGTGGATTCAAGCATTTTGAATGGATGCTGGGAGAGGGGTAAGGTCAAAGATCTAAAAAATGGCAGGAGAAAGTTCAGAGGTCAGAAAAAATATTGAGAGCAAAAGTATGTCTGATCACAAGGGAGCTGTGATGGAGTAGGTCTGTTTAAGCGGGAAAGCTGTTCAGCAGGTAAGTTGAAAGACAGTAGTGATCTGTCTCAGCTCATTGTCAGGTTTCACCAGGCCTGGGAAATACAGATGGCGAAAGAAGAAACTACAACTGCATTTACCTGTAATAATAAGTCTTAATGTGCATCCAGATTTATTAAGCTCAAATATATATGCCATTTTCAGAAATCCTTTCCATTAAATTGAGCTTCAATTGAATCTGTGCACATGATACAGATGATATTAATATCAATACAATGTATATTACTTTCTTATTTGTAGCTCATAATCATTTTTGGAAATTCAGTGTAGCTCAATAATTACTTGATGCACATTTGAGATCCACACACAATATCATTCATCACCATGTGCATTCTCTGAACATCTCTCTTCAGCAGGCTAATTTACTCTTTGTAAAAGTTGCCCCTGTCTCACAGTTCCATTTATCTATGGTTTCGTCCTGTATTCTGTAACAATTATTTTAGTTGTTTTCAGATGTAAAATATCATAATTTTCAACACCCTCCTGCTTTCTATATTTTCTCCTCTGACTTTTGAATGATTATTCCTCAGAAAAGGTTCAGTATCATCTGCTTATGCCCCTAGCTCAGTGAAGTTTGAAACAAAAACAGAAATTGCTGAAAAAACTCAGGAGGTCTGGCAACATCTGTGGAGAGAAATCATAAGACCATAAGACCATAAGACATAGGAGTGGAAGTAAGGCCATTCGGCCCATCGAGTCCACTCTGCCATTCAATCATGGCTGATGCGCATTTCAGCTCCACTTACCAGCGTTCTCCCCGTAGCCCTTAATTCCTCGAGACAACAAGAATCTATCAATCTCGGCCTTGAAGACATTTAGCGTCAAAATTAACATTTCAGGTCAGCCCATTGAGCAGCAACATACTCATCACATATTTCTGCAAATAACCTTTCACAATGCAATCTTTTAAAAAAAGGTTTCCCAACTGGTATCTGACATGATAGCAATTTTACTCCCGTCACAACACATGGATGTATCCTTTCTTCAATTTAAGCATCTCATACTGCACTGATATTCAGCTCACCCAATGATTTTACACCAAAAGTGCATAAAGTTCAACAAAGTTGAGACAGGGTGGCTCAGTGGTTAGCATTGCAGCATGACAGTGCCAGGAACCTGGGTTTGATTCCAGCCTTTGGTCACTGTTTGTGTGAAGTTTACACATGCTCCCTGTGTCTGCATGAGTTCCTTCTGGGTGCTCTGGTTTCTTTCCACAGTCCAAAGGTGTGCAGATTAGATGATAGACCATGCTAAATTGCCCACAGTGTCCAGGGATGTGTAGGATAGGTGAATTAGCCATGGGAAATGAAGGGTTATATGATGGGGGGTGGGTCTGGGTGGGTTGCTCTTTGCAGGCCTGTTTCCACATTGTAAGGATTCTATGAATTTTTACCTCATTATCAACTCTTTTGACCCTTGTCTCTGAGCTACCTCACTGTTTGTTCAACATTCAATACTGAATGGGCAGAATTTTTTTTCAGTTTTTCTCATTTTATGTGGGAAGATTGTGTCAACTATTATTTTGAATTTGGCAGCTGGTTTTATAGCTGGATTATGCCCTTCCTGCCACTGATATTCCCCATTTATTGCAGGCTGGAATCATAGCATATTAGACCTTCAAACTCTCCATTCTTACCACCTGTCATAGGTATCATTGTCTTCAATTTGCCACTAAACCTCATTCCCTAACCACTAACTCCAAAACTTCTTCTGTCAACTGCCTAAGGTTGAGCCACACAATTCGTAAACTCAGTTTTCTTTTTGTCCCTGAAATTGTACACCGATCAACTGTACATCCAAGCCATCAAGACTGTCTACATGCATCTCCATAATATCACCCATTTTGATCCCTGCCTCAGTTCATCTGCTGCTAAAACTCTCATCCATGTCTTTGTTACCTTTATGCTTGACTATACATTCTCTGAACATTGCCTTTTTTAAAATTACCTTTCAAAAACTTAAGCTGGTACATTAACTTAAAATTTGACGCTCCTATCCAAACTCACATTATGTCCCACTCATCCATTACCTGAATGCTTGCTGACTTATATTGTCCCTCACTCTAGCAATGCTCCAATTTTAAAACTCTCGTCTTATTTCCAAATCACTCTAGCTTTACAATCTTCCAAGATCACAATCTTTCAACCATTCTAGTCTCTTGTGCATTCCTGATTTTAATTCTTTCATAACTAATTCTGTATTTTCAGCTGCCTACGCCTTAAGTTCCATAATTCCTTCCCTGAGCTTCTGCTCTCTCTCACCTCCTTTAAGGCCCTGCACAGAACTAATTCTTCTAACCTAATACATCTTTGCACGGTACAAATCTAATCTCAAACACTGCTGTGAAGTGCCTTGAGATGTCTGACTACTTTAAATATACTATAGTAATGCAAGTGTTTCTTGTTATAAAATATATTCATTTGGATAGGTTATTGATGTTATTAAAAGGGATATAAGTTGTTGAAAAATAGTGCAACTTTTCCCATCAGTGCAAATGGAATGTTGTTAAAATGAATGTGTGTTTTCAAGGGCAGATTGAGAGGAAGCCTTGGGATGTCAAGTCCTCATTATATGCCTGAGCTACTAAATTATTGTTTCTAGTGAGATGGACTGCTCAGAATTAGACAGAAAGATAATATCAGAGTGTGGGACCTTGAAGATTCTGTCTTATGCTCTTACTCTCCAAGGCTGAAGTCCAGGATTGAAATGATATATTTTCCAAGTCAGTATTGAACAGTGTTCGAATACTTATCTCACTCAGGAGGAATTCATACATTATAAATGCTGAGAAACTTGTTATATTTAATGAATGGACAACATTGGCATTAAAATTTTATAAGGAATGTGTACAAGTTGGAGGTCACCTTCATAAGAATTCATCAAATTTTTTTAGAATTTTAAATTACTTCATTATCAATTTTAACAATATTTGAAGTTTAGAGAAACACTGAAGGATTAATAGGATTTTGTATTTTTAAATTATACAGAAATAATATGACAGCACAAAATTATAAATTTCACATAATCCATCAATTTTCTGACTGAATTTACAAGTAGAAGTATCAAGCAATTTACATATATTTTCAACTATCAATTTATCTTACTAACTTAGATCTATGTAATCATGTAATTATAGTTTTTACATGAGATATTTACATAAAAAAACTAAACCTAATCTTGTTTTTTTGAAAAACAAGTAGTAAATGCTTAATGCAAAGTAGTTAACTTACTTTACTCTTAAAACAATAGGGGAGAAATCAGAATCACCCATTGAATAGTTATGTTCAATGTTGTATTTGGTAGGGCATGAAAGAAGACATCATTGCAATAGACAGCAGTAACACACCATACAAGATGAACTGTATCAATATCCCCACAGTGCAGCACCTATTAACACTACACCTATTCTCCATTGCTATTCACTCATATTCTCTTCGTCATGAGTACCCAGGATACCTTACCCATCCCAAATTTCCCTGGAGAAGGTTATGGTGAGCTGCCTTCTTGAAACTTGGTGAACCTTGATATGTAGAGCACACCCATTGTGCTGTTTGTGAGTTGCAAGATTTTGACCCGATGACTATGAGAGAGGGGATCGGATTGATAATGGGATGTAGACAGTGTTACATTGGTTTCACCTTTGACTTAGAAGACTTCATGCATTTAGGGATGCATGAACCAGATAAGACAAATGCTTTTTTTTCATAGCTTGTATTTCATGGATCACATTGCTTGCTTGAAGCCAGAAACCGTAGGTTGAGAAGCGGCTCATTAAACAGGAAAGATCAGGATATTCACTTCACTGTCATAGATGTATTGGAAGGATTTGCAAGTTGATAACTAACCTTTTTGCATCTTCCATGACTAGCAAGTTCCTTCCAGATCATCACCATACATCATATTCCAAGAAGCAAGAACAAAATAAAAATGCAAATTATGTCTGGCTTGGCTCATTTCCAACATTTCCCTCTCTATCCTAGATGACTCCAATTGGTTCAACTTGCCTGCTTGGAGTGTCTTTTTCAGTACTCGAGTTAAGATTGCAACATCCTGAATGCCATCACACTGGCTTAATCTGATTTGATGGGAAACTCAGATATTGCATATTGCACAGTTTTCTGGGTTCCCCATGTAAGTCTACCTGGATGTTATATATAGGGTATAACTTGTCCAATTACCATTTTGACTTCTCATTCTGTGAAGACGATACATATATATTTTATATGTTAGTTTTCTGTTTCATTTATGTTTAGAAGTTTGGATCATTTGGGACTATTATTGTAATCAGATTAAGTGACTATTCAGATGCTATTTGCTGATGTAAAATTATTCTTTAAGATGGATTGACAGCTTCCTTGATATTTCAGAGTTACTGTGTTTCAGAGATTCTATGTTATATACATCTCCAAATTAAGCAGTTATTATTAAGTACTGCACTTTGAGTCATGAACTTATTTAAAGAGAGTTAGTTCTTTATATCAAGATTCATGAAAATGATTGTTGTGTAAGATAAACTGATCCTGGAGATGAAACTGTCAAACATGTTAGAAGAAAATTTCCTGACAGCAGGAATATTACTGGTGAGAAAGGAGAGTGAAAAGTCCTTTGATTGCAATCCCACTCAGAATGAAGACTTTTAATTTTCCTACCAACATTTAATGTCAGTTTATCAATCAACTAATTCCCCAATCAAGCACTCCTTGGGTGCAGCTGTGCTCTCAGACTGTGCTTGCTCAAGAAATCCTGTCACACAGCCACTGGATTGTGGCTATTAATTTAAATGTATAGAAAATCAAGTTCTGCAGGCCCACAGAATGTGAAAGAGCTTAATTATGCATACAGAATTGTGCAAAAAAAAAGGCATTTATATGCATGCCTAATGTTTCAGAGATTCTGGCAGACGTCTGCCCAACATTCATCCTGCTCGAAGTGCAAATTAAAGGCAGCCAATAGTTCCATACATGCAGAAGAGAATTCTGAAGATCATTTACATTAATAATGAGGCTTGCTATTAGATCATTAAATGACAGAACTCAGGAATATACATGGCAATCTTGAAAGTTCAGAAAATCTAAAATCTAGAAAAAATTCATGTTTGGATGCAAACTATTTTGGCTATTCATTAGAGTTTTATTTTGCAATCCCCCTTTTTTGCATAATATAATTGGAATTGTGAAAATCTAATTGGTGAGATTTGAGAGTTCTATCTGCATTCTCAATAACTTGATTTTACATTTATTTTTTAATATTTTAAGAAATGGATTTCTTAACCATGAGCCTTCAACTACTCTAATCCTATACTGATATTTATACTTGTATTCCTGCCTGCACCAAAACCCTGAACAACTTTGGATATGTCAACAATCTCAATGACTACAGGAGGATCATAGAAATTTGGGATGCAACATAAGGTTTCTCCAGTATGTTGTGCCCTTTTAAATTTGTGAGCTATTGGCTATGATAGATTGAGGGATGTTACTTAAAGGGATACAGTGAGAAGACAATGGCAAACATCTAAACAGCACTTAAGTGAAGGTCAACAATTGTGTATTCCTGTCTGGCACAAAAGTAAATCTGGAAAGTTTGGCCAAACCAAAGCTTATAAAGGAAATTAGAGATAGGATTAGATCTAAGGAAGAGGCATACAAATTGCCTAGAAAAAGCAACAGACATAAGGAGTGTGAGCAGTTTAGAATTCACCAAAGTAGAACAAAGGCATTGATTAAGAAAAGGGAATGTAGAATATGAATGTAAGCTTGCAGGGAATGTATATGCTGACTAGAAAAGTTTGCTAAAGATATGTGAAGAGCAAAGATTTGGTGAAGACAAATGTAGGTCCATTCCAGTCAGAAGCAGGGGAATTTATTTTGGTAAACAAAGAACTAACCAACTAAATATATACTTTGTTCCTGTGTTCATGAAGGAAGACATAAATACCATACCAGAAATGTTGGGTAACAGAGCATTTTGTGAGAGGGAGGAACTTAAGGTAACTAGTATTGTAGGGAAATATTGTTGGGGAAAATAATGGGATTCAAGGCAGATATATCCTAATGGCCTGATAATCTATATCACAGTTTACTTAAAGAAGTGTCCCTAAAAATAGAGGATGCATAGATGATCATTGTCCAAGATTCTATAGACTCTGGAACAGCTCCTACAGATTAGAAGGTGACTGATATAACCCCTCTATTTAAAAAGGGAAGCAAGAAGAAAACTGGGAATAATCGACCAGTCAGCTTAATGTTCCGGGGGGGGGGGGGCCGGAGGGGGGGAGGTGGGATGTTAGAATCATTTAAAAAAATTTAATAGCTGAGCATCTGTAAAACAGAGGCAGGATTGGATAGAGTCAGCATGGATCTACAAAAAAGGGACAACATGATTAACAAATTAACTGTAATTCTTTGAGGGTGTATCTCACAGAGTTGGTGAGGGGAGACAGTGAATGTGGTCTATTTGAACTTTCAGAAGGCTTTCGACAAAGTCCCACATAAGACATTAGCCTGTAAAATTAAAGCACATGGGATTGAAAGTAGTGTACTCACATGGATACAAAACTGGTTGGAAGATCAGAAACAAGGAATAGCAATAAATGGGTTTTTGAACCACAGGCAATCACTAGTAGGGTACTGCAGGGATCAGTGCTTGGACCCCAGCTATTCACTGTATACATCAATGATTTAGATGAGGAAACTAAATGTAACATCTCTTTGATAAAACAAAACTGGGTGAGAGGCTGAGCTTTGAGGAGGATGCAGAGATGCTTCACTGTGGTTTAGACAGCGTTCCACATAATCTACGCCTGCTATGCAATGCACAATTGAATGTAATTAAAGATGAAGAATTGGCAGAATAGGTGCAGTCTTCTGATAAGGACATTGAATAAAGAGGATATCACCTACTGACCACTATAGCACAGGAGCATTTGACGTGACAAGACAGGAATTAACTGACGCCTGCTTCCAGCAGTTGAGAGCTGGGTGCAGTGATCATTCATTGACTGTAAACTTGTGGTGTTCGAAAGGCAAGCTGCCCATTCCTGTTTTAAGCTTCTGTTTGATTTTTGTTTGCTTTTGCTATCTAAAAGTGAATAGTTTGCTGCATTCGAAGACTTTCAAGTTTACGATAGTCCCACATTAAACAATGAGAAGATTTAAGTTAAACTAAGCATTAGATCAACAGTAGCACTAACCAGGACAGGGTTGTAAAACAGGATGTGGCTAAGGATCAGTGAGGTACTTGATTACTTGCAACCAAGTGTGCCCTGAGCACTGTTGGTTTGTGGTCGCTATCACACTACATGCATGACGAAGGGCAACTCCAGATTGAATGCACTGCTGGGCTTTAAAGATGTCACCTGGGACAGGGATCTCAGGATACCGCAGCAGTGGCAACATCTTCTGTCTGTAGTAAATTAGAGACTAGAACAAGTGGAGTGCCCTTGGCACAATTAATGAGGCAGGCTTGGGACAATAGCGTAATAAAACATACTAAGTCTCACAGAAAGAAATCCTCTATGAATCTCGTGAAAAAATGGCACTTAGCCAATTTCCAGTAAGATTCAGACCCTGGTCTCAGCAATGGTGACTATGAAGTCAATTTTTGTAACACCTGATTCATTATTTACCTGGTCTGATCTATACATGAGTCCTGATCCTGAGAAAGCTGCTTGATGCTTAGCTGCCCTCTGAAAAGTACACAAAGCCACTCAGTTCAAAAGGAATGAGAGGTGAGTGATACATGCTGACTTTGCAGATACAATCATGTTCCATTTCAGAATAAAGATTTAAAAAATCAGTTTTCCTCCCTCCTGCTAACTTTCAAATCCCTTTTTTAAATTCAGCATTGAAAATATTCAATGACCAAGCCAATACTACGTGCAGTCATGGATAATTCCAAACATTAACAAGCCTGAGAGAAGAAATTCCTCTTCATCTTAGTTTTAAAGGGGAGACTTCTCACTTTGGAGCTGCACCTCGCTAATTTGAGATTGCCCACCAGTGAAACATTCCCTCACCATCTATCTGTCAAGCTTCATCAGAATCTTACATACTTCAGTGTTCTAAATCCAATGAGTACAGGACCAACCTGCTCAACTTCTCAAAATAACATCTTAAATCTGCTGAACCTCCTTGAACTACCTCTAATGCAGGTACATCCCTCCTTAAATAACAACACCAAAGTTGTATGCAGTACTGCAAGCACAGTCTCACCAATACTCTGTATAGATGCAGCAAGGTTTCCCTACTTTTATATTCCACCTCCTTCATAATTTCTTGATGTACCTGCAACCTAAGCTGTTGTAACTCTTGTATTCTCACATCCCTCTGTACCACAGCATTTTGCAGTTCTTTCCATTTAAATAAAATTCTACTTTTCTATTCTTCCTATGAAAGTTGCTTATCTCCCCTTTACTTCACATTATAATCCATCTACCAAAGTATTGCCCATGTGTTTAGCCTGTCTATATCCCTTTGTAGACACTTTATGCCTTCTCTACAATTTGTTTTCCTAGAAATGTTTATATTGCCAGGAGATATGGCCGCAATACATTCAATCCTTTCAACCAAGTTATTTGTACTGTTTTTAAATAATTGAGACATTATTACTGATCCTTGTGGTACTCAACTCATTAGCTTGCCAACCCAAAACTGACCATTTATCCCAACTCTCTAGCTCTGCTCTATAGCCAATCCTCCATCCATGCATGCTAGCAATATAGACCCCAATATCAGGAACTCTTCTCTTGTGTGTAACCCTTCTACATAGCATCTTGTCAAATGATGCTTAGAAATCTAAATATACTGCCACCACTGGTTCCTTCCATTTATTCTGCTTGTTACATAAACAAGGAATTCTAAAAAAAATTGTCAAAAATAATTCCCTTTAGTCAAATTTTAATGACTCAATTTGATTGCATTATGATCTTCTAAATATCTTGCTCTTCCTCCCTTAATAATGTATTCCAGCATTTTCCCAATGAGGCTTGTTCTACTAACTGGCTGATATTTTGTTTGTGGTTTCTCCATTCTTTAACAGAGATGTTACATGTTCAAATTTTCAGTTGTTGTGAACTTTCCACAATCTAGGAAATTATCGAAAAATTACAACCAAAGATATCCACTATCTCTGCAGTCATTTCTTTTAAGGTCCAATGATGCAAAGCACCACATCCAAGAAATCTGTCAGTCTTTAGTTTCATTTATAGAACATAGAACATAGAACAATACAGCACAGAACAGGCCCTTCGGCCCACGAAATATGGTCCAAGTATTCTTTTCCCAAGTATACCTGATTGTTTTTAAGTTTTTCACTCCCTATTCTGTCATTGTTATCAGGATGTATTTTGTGTTTTCTGCTGAGAAGACCAACACAACCTACTTGTTCAAAGCCTCTGACATTTCTTTGCTTCCTGTTTTTAATTCCCAGTCTTAACTTGTAAGGGGCCAATGCTCCCTTACTGATTGTATGCTTTGGGGGCCCTTACTATTAGTTTTTATTTTGTAGCCTACCACTAACTTTTGTAGCATGATATGCCTTTTCTAAACTTTCTTAGCTAGATTGGTTTGGTGCACTCTTCTATTCGCGTGTTTCTTTCTCAGTGGAATTTGATGAGAGTCATGAAATATTCCTCAGTGTTGGTCACTGCTTATCTATCATTTTGCTTTCTAACTATTCTCCGAGTCTACTTTATCCAACTCTGTCTTCACACCTTCATTATCACATTTATTACACATTAGCAAATCTAAATTAGAATGCTCATGTTTGCTTTCACAATGAATTTTTCTAAGGACATATCCCAAATACACTATGAACTCATTCTCCAGGCTATATTTGCCAATCAACTTATGGAATGCACAGAGGAGATAGTTTTCATCTCACATCTCCTTTAAACTTTCCCCCTTTTACCTTAAACCTATGTCCCCTTGTAATTGATATTTCTACCCTGAGGAAAAAATTCAGACTACGCCTGTCAAAATTTTGTAAACCTCTATCAAGTCACTCCTCAGCCTCCACCATTAAAAAGAAATCAAACTAAATTTGTCTAATTTCTCCTCCTAGGTAATATCCTCCAAACTGGGCAACATCCTGGTAAACCTATTCTGTACCCGCTCCAAAGCCTTCACATCGCCATGATAGTGTGGCAACCAGAATTATATGTGATTGTCTGTATTTTTCCTGTTCAAGCAGCTTAAATTGAGAGTTTGAACTAAGGTGGAGGCAAGAAAACGTTTCTCACAGAAGAAATCAGTTGAAATGCTGGATATAAGCTAAAATAGTTAAAACTCTTGTTAAAATAAGGACTTTATCAATAATGAGTTGATGTTTTGACACAGCTAAGCTTAGGGGACTCAGAGTGAATTGCACACACAAAACTATAAAAGGACTAAAACCAGGAGAGTTCTGATCCAAGGTGACTATTGTCAAACATGTCAGACATACTATGCTAAATGTGGGTTTGTGACCTTAGAACACTTGGCTAAGATTTGAAATGACCTTGAGGCATCTAAGCAGAAGGCCCAAGAAATGTCATTCCTTATACAATTGTTGATACAGTACTCAGGTCAAGCAGTTAATCTTTTATATTTTGTTATGTATCTGACTTCGAAGTGTTAGTTCAATGGGCTGAAAAGGAAAGTGGAATGAAGAATATAAAGTAGTTATGTTTATATTACAGTACTGTATTTTCATTAATTTTAAAATAATAGGCATTTTAACATAACATTGTATTTAAATTTCATGGTCTTTGCTTTTTGTGTAGTGAAATTCTTTTGGTTAAACAATGAATCATGTGGCTTCAAGCTTTAATAACTACTTGAATTTTTTTCAAAAATAATAAAAACACTTGCCAAAATGAATCGAAAGCTTGAAGTGATAATAGTAACTGAAATTGCTATTGGAGCAATCCAGCTACACATATGTCTAGAAAACAATAATGAAATTAAATCTTCAATCACTGGTGAAATTTCCTTGGAAATCATCTAATCCTAAAGGGCTGTCCTTGCTCTGATGATACTCACCAACTTAACATTCAATACACTATTAGAATAATAGTATTTGTTGCCAAATTTGATTTAATTTGAAATAGTGGCTGCTGGAAATCTGAAATTAAAAAAAGAATACGCTGGAACAATTTAGATCTGCTTGACCTGTTTAATGAATTTGATTTTGTCTCAATTATGTTCTAGTTAGCTTTTAAGTACAATATTGTAAATCAAACATTAAAAAGTCCAGAGACTGGTAGAATAGTATGTTTAAACTTAAATTATTTTTACTGTTAAAATCCATTTCTCTAGGTCTATTAAGTCCCATTGGTAATGCTCTGGCATCTAAGGCTGAACATTGTCATTTTAAATCCCACATCTGAGACTTAAGTACAAAGTTGAAGTTGCCTGTCAATAGAGGGTTATGGAGTCTTGCACTGTCAAAACTCCAGGGGACTAAACTTCATTGTCCCTGATAGTGAGTGCAAGGATAATGATGTGATTTTAACTGTGCTGCCAAAGTAGTCACAGGACAACTTTGCACTGCATGCTAATTTGTATGATTGATATGCATAGCCAGCATTAAAAATCCCATTAGATGGTTGCACAGTTTAGCAGAGGTCAAAGTATGTGAATGCTTTCATCATACTCTACTGAGGAACATAGGAACAGGATTAGACGATTCAGCCCATCCAGCCATTCAGTATAATTATGGGACATCAAACAAGTTCCCATACAACTGCAGAAGGACTTCACTATTCCCGTGCTCAAACACGTCAGGTTGTAATTACAGGTTACTTGCAGTGCTTAATGTTAGCCTGTGCTATTTAAAGAGATAGTGAAATTTGACTTAAGCCCGTGCTGGAGCTGTTTATGAAAGAAGTATTAACAGGAAGATATGTAAATTAAGCAGAAAATGGAAAGTTAGCATACTCCAGGTTTGCAATAGTGCTCTGATCAACTTAGAGATGCAGCCTGGGTCCTCTATTCATAAGGGTTCAACAAACTATGGAAATACAATGGAACCAGATCACTGTCATGCTTCATTGTCATGCCAGCTACTCAACCATTAGAAATACATCACCAAAACAGACTGCATCACACTATGACACTAATTCCCTGGGGATTTCTGTTGACCCGAAATATGACAAGACCAGACAAGGTTTATAAGAACAGATCCCAGATTGGGAGTTCACTAGCAAGTAATTTAGTTCCTGACTTCCCAATTCCTATCCACTATATACTATATATTAGGCACAAGGCATGAGTGTGATAGAATATTATCCAGTTGTCAGGATAGTGTGGGTCCAAAACGTTCAAGAAGATCAACATCATTCCATTCACCACCCTAAATATTCACTCCTCCCACCACCGCTGTACAGCGGCAAGTGTACACAAAATATTAGATGCACCACAGCAGTGTAGCAACTCAACAAACCTTGTTTGACAGTACCTTCTAAACTTATAATTTCCACAACCGAGAAGGACAAGGACAATAGGTGCATGGAACAACACCACCTGGATGTTTCCTTCAAGCTACACAGTACCTTGTTTTAGAATTATATCTCAGCTCCCTTACTGTCACTGAGTGAAAATCACGGAACTGCCCTCCTAGAAGCACTGTGGTTGCTGCAGAGTGAGAAAAAGCCTCATCACACTGCCTCTTGAGGGCAATTCGGGATGAGAAATAAAGACTGGCCATCCTAATGCCACCAACATCCCAGAAAATAATTTTTAAAAATACTTCCTTTCTCTGACAGGACAAGTTGGTACATAACCTGAGGGAGCAGGAGCTAAATGATTGAGGATGGGAAAGGCTGCATGTCCTCATCTTGATGGATGAAATAGTGGTCTCTATCGTTCCATCAGGGCTACCACTGAAAGCCAAAATGTCCAGAGGAGCTGAAGATAATAGTATGTTCAAACCTCATAAACCTTCACATATTCCTCCTCCCTGTTATCCAACACTCTATGTGATTTATAGATTGCAGATGGTACACCATGTACCTCCAATAAACGCACTGTTGTAGTGATTTGCTTTTGAGTTCTGAATAAACAGAATACTTTATAGAAAAATGAATCTGAACCATATTCATTCCCAGTTCTAGCCAGGTACTACACAATGCGTTATGTGGCCTGATCGCCTCTCTCATGTTTTGCTGGAGTAGCTGCCTTAGGATACTGAACAGGAAACCCAGTAGAGGCAGCATTTGGAGAGAGGAATGTTTGTGATGGAGACTGGATCTGGGGTGGGGTGAGATGCAGGGAGGACCAGTCTGCAACACCACCGGTTCACTGTAAACATTCACCTCCTGTGGGAAAATGTGATTTACTGAGAAGTCACAGCTTTATTGTTTCTGTTTAAATTGCTTGGACTATCCTCAAAAGCTGTCTTCAGTTTCACCTTCACTTCCATATGATGCTTGACAACAATGTTTCCTATCCCACTTTGGATAGCTTTCAATCTGTGGCTGCTTTCCAGTGACCTTACCATACCACAGGTGCACGGTAGGGTTGGGCTGATTTCAGATTTGCTGTTGTCGTATTTTGAAAGGACCAAAGAAAGTAGATGTTAATTGTATTTGGGTCCAAAAGGTTTAATATTGAGAACTGCCATAAGCACCGCCCACTATTATGATGTCATATGGACTTGTGAGTAGAACAGCCTTCCCAATGAAAGAATTCTAAAACTCTTTCTGGCCACTTATAAAACCACGCGAGGGTGTTTGGATGCATTAGCTAAAATCATAGACAAGAACTGTGAAGTTCTATTAAACAAACAGAAACAGGAATAAAAATTGCTGCAGAAACGCAGGAGGTCTGGCAGCATCTGTAGAGAGAAATGAGAATTAATACTTTTAGGTATAATGGCCCATCTTAAGAAAAATCTGAAGATGCTGCTAATTTCTATTTTTCTCCAGTAATTTCTATTTTTTTTCACTCCAGCATCTGCTGCTCTTCAATTTTAGGTGTAGTTTTGTTATTCAGAGTTATTATATACTTCTGTTTTATGCTTCTTTGAAATAAAGCTGAAATTCAGCATTATTACTTTTCTCACATTTCAATTACTGCTTGGATAATTGAAACATAAAAGATAGCATGGAAAATCTATGTGAGAACTGGAAAATAATTAATTCACATGTCCAATGTATGAATTTGGAAAAAATGTTTGTAAAATGTCCTCAAAGTGCAATAAGCATTTTTGATTCAGTCCTGGAAAACCAAAATCTCGGAACAAGAAATTTATCAACTCCAGATCCATGGAAAGTTAGATTAGCACCTAGTCCTTCATCAGTGATTCCACAAGGCCTTCAAAGGGGCAGAAAATCTGTCGATCCAAAAAGGCTACTTTTATAGAAAGGAAAAGTTACCGATGGCAGGGACTCAATGCTGGACTTTCAACATTTTTAATGTCTCATAGAACATAGAACATAGAAGTAACCTGCCACATGCTTCCTCACTGTCAACAACTCCTCCGACTGATCCAACAACTCCTCTCATTGGCTGATCATTTGCAGCTTTCACATCAGATCAAACCCGGGAGTGGAACTCAATGTGGATAAGGTGAGTTCAGTCCACTGATTGGACAACTAGCAAGAAACCCAGCGCCAATCTACAGGGGAAGCCTGTCGCTCCTTAAGTGCTCTCAGGCATTTAGATGTGCAGCATCAGGTCCCCCAGTGAACTAAGCACCCAGTAGGGGTGTAACACTATCCATAGAACTGTCAAAGAGTGGCCAGGATTGGCAGCATCACTTGGTTTGGTGATTTCTGCTCAGTGAGACCTTGACCAACCATCATTGCTGTATTCATGGAGACAGGCGAGTATGTAGGAGCTGAGTGTCATAGGAAGGCATTACCAACAAAGGCAGGGAAGGTTGGACGCTGGCTCTCAGTGGGCACAGCCTTTTGATCCCAGGTTACTTAATTGGGCACTGAGAGGTTCTGAAAGAGGAAGACCACTGGCAAACCTTCCAGAGGCATAGAGGCCTGTACTGGAAAATTCCTAAGCCATCGGATTAGGACTAATGGTCTTTAATTAGATCAATAATGAGGCTTCTCAGCCAACAGCAGTTTTATCATATCTGAAAAATTCTGACATCAAATAAATGGAAGTCAGTTTTCGCATCAGCAGGAAGAGTCTGCATGGATTTCCCCCATAATTAGGTGTGCTGCCTGACCTGCTGTGCTGTTCCAGCAATAAAGTTTCAACATGGATTTCCCCCATAATTAGGTGTACCTTTATGGCACCAAATCTGCTCTAACAGACTCCATTAAATCCCAGCCCAAGAGTGCATATCTCATTATGTGTTGCAGCTTGGCCATATGAAGGGACTTTGCAATTTCACAGAAAGGGCAGTCTGTGCTACATTTGCAGGCTCCTGTGAGCAGACAGCACAGTTGCACCATAAATTCAGTGAAGTGAATATTCCAAGCAGGTGCTGTTATGAGATGAATGCATGTCACCGCTTATTATGTTGTGTGAGCTATCTGATAGATTTGCTACCACTAACCTGTTTTGTGGTCGGAATCTACAGGCCCTGCTTACAATCTAATTACATTGATGTGATAGGCATTGTTTCAGAGGCTAAGGAAGACTCAGATATTAGATCTTATTTCTTCAACTGATTTCTGACCAAGTCTACATGACGTCATCAATTTGAGTGGTGCTTAAAGCATTCCAGCATTAACCCTTTCAAACTCTTTGATCCTCTCCAACATGTCAGCTTGGTATTTATGCAGGGGCCTCCATTAATTTCACCCTTTCATTTTTCTTATGCATCATTAATAGATTATCAGAGAAATAGCTTTTATTCCTTGTGGGCCACTGGCAAATATAGATAACTGCAACCCGGAATTTTTCCATGAAGTGAACAGGGATTCATGTAGTTCTACTTCCTTTAGCACTCACAATGTTGAATTATCATGTAAGTTTTCTAAAATCATCGCTCTTTGATTTATGTAATACAACAAAGAGCCTGACTAAATTACCACAAGAAGTTAGATGAGATGGTAATGTTCATTCCTTTCTCTAACAGTTGAGTTATAGAGATGTATAGCATGGAAACAGACCCTTCGGTCCAACTCGTCCATGCTGTCCAGATATCCCAACCCAATCTAGTCCCACCTGCCAGCACCCCACCCATATCCCTCCAAACCCTTCCTATTCATAACCCATCCAAATGCCTCTTAAATGTTGCAATTGTACCATCCTCCACCACTTCCTCTGGCATCTCATTCCATACACGTACCATCCTCTGTGTGAAAACCTTGCCCTGTAAGTCTCTTTTAAAACTTTCCCCTCTCACCCTAAACCTTTGCCCTCTAGTTCTGGACTCCCTGACCCCAGGGAAAAGACTGCCTATTTACCCTATCCATGCCCATCATAATTTTGTAAACCTCTATAAGGTCACCTCTCAGTATCTGACGCTCCAGGGAAAACAGCCCCAGCCTGTTTAGCCTCTCCCTATAGCTCAAATCTTCCAACACTGGCAACATCCTTGTAAATCTTTTCTGAATTCTTTCAAGTTTCACAACATCCTTCTGATAGGAAGGAGATCAGAATTGCACGCAATATTCCAACAGTGGCCTAACCAATGTCCTGTACAGCCGCAACATGACCTCCCAACTCCTGTACTCAATACTCTGGCCAATAAAACTCAGCCCATTGGCCCATCTGGTCAAGATCCTGTTGTAATCTGAGGTAACCCTCTTCGCTGTCCACTACACCTCCAACTTTGGTGTCATCTGCAAACTTACTAACTGTACCTCTTATGCTCGCATCCAAATCATTTATGTAAATGACAAAAAGCAGTGGACCCAGCACCGATCCTTGTGGCACTCCACTGCTCACAGGCCTCCAGTGTGAAAAACAACCCTCCACCACCACACTCTGTCTTCTACCTTTGAGCCAGTTCTGTATCCAAATGGCTATTGTACAGTGCTTTTGGTGAAAATAATGTAATAATGTGATAAGGGCAGTACAATTTGTCCTCTCCTGGTATCGGAGGCATGGTGGAAAATTGAAAAACTACAAGCAGTAAAAAACTTGAATAAATAATTTCAAGAGTTAAGTACAGGGCCTTTTGGCCAACCTTCCACTGCTCACCCAACTGAGTTACATGCCCCTCATATACATATTTTAATCAACCTATTCAGTCTTGCTACATACATCTAGGATAGGATAGTCTTGCTCCAGAACCTTCTGACTCAGAGATATGGACACTACCGTTGCCTCACAAGAGCCCCTTACATAGATATTTGCTAATTAACCTATTCAGAGATGCTATAACACACCTTTGCTGCAGGTGGGACAGGAGCCCAGGACTGCTGGCTCAAAATTAGGGACACTAGCACTTCATCACAGGAGGCCCCCTTTACCATTCATATTGATATTTTTAAATAACTGTTCAGAAATGTTGTGACACACCTCAGGAGCATGTGAGTCTGGAACCAGGCCTCCTGCTTCAGAAGTAGGGATGCTACCACTGCACCAGAAGAGCCTTCCTTGCCATTCATGTAAAATATTTATAATAGTAAATATTTTCAAGTATAGCTCATGAAAATAATTCAAAAACTATTCCAGATATTATGCACAGTCTACAGTCATAAGTGAACATGACCACAGTATTCTTGAACTCTAATGTAAAACAAATTGACACAGTTCTGATTAGTTTCTAAATGCAAATACTACTCCATACAGCTTTTTAAAATGAGGAGGAAAGGTGAAAGAAAAGCACTGCTAAGTATATTTACATACAACTTATATCTAATGATCAAGCTTGTAGAACAGAAGGATCAAAATGAAACATTGAAGCTGTCAAAACACTTGAAGGCAGTATAGCATTAATACACCTCCACATTACCATTTACATCCCACTATTTAAGCTTAATTTTGATCATCAGAGATAATCGACTGAATCTAAGGCACACATAACTACAATTGCGATTAAATGAGGATTCCCAGAAGTATGCTACAATTAATACCCATAAGGGTTGTACCAATACACAACACTGCAATTTGGGGTCTCGTCAGCCTGTGCCATTTTTCAGCAGATGATGAAGAACCTTTTACAAGGTCTACATCAGGTTGCAACTTATCTAGATGACATGGAAGTCTAATAAGGAGCACCTAGAGAATTTGGACATAGTCCTTCAATGTCTCTCCCAAGCGGATGTTCACCTCAAAAGGGAAAAACCTTTGCTCCATTTTAATTGCAGCGAGGGCAGAGAGAACAAGGACCAGGGGCTGTGGGGAAGGTGGGAGTTCAGGGACTCAGCTGGTGTCCCTGGCGTCTTCACGAACAAGAAGTGTGTCCAGTTGCAGCTCTTTTAGACTACATGATGGCTCTGGAGCTGCAGATGGACTCACTTTGGAGTATACGCGATGCTGAAGGCGTCATGGATAACACATTTAGTGAACTGGTCACACCGCAGATTAGGATTGCTGAGGGAGAAAAGGAATGGGTGATGAAAAGGCAGAGAAAGAGCAGGAAGGCAGTGCAGGTATACTGTTTTGGATACTGTTGGAGGGCGATAGCTCACCAGGGGAGGGCAGCAGTAGCCAAGTTCATGGCACCGTGTATAGCTCTGCTGTACAGAAGCACAGGAAAAAGAAGGGCTGTTGTAATTGGGGATTCAGTTGTAAGGGGAGTAGATAGGCATTTGTGTAGGTGAAAATGAGACTTCCGAATGGTATGTTGCCTCCCAGGTGCACGGGTCAGGAATGTCTTGGATTGACTACAGAAAATTCTCAAGGGGGGTGGGTGAACAGCCAGTTGTCGTGGTGCATGTAGGCACCAATGATATAGGTAAAAAAATGGGATGAGGTCCTACACACAGAATTTATGGAGTTAGGAAACAAGTTAAAAAGTTGAACCCCAGAGATAGTAATCTCCGAATTACTACCAGTGCCACGTGTGAGTCAGAGTAGGAATAATAGAATATTCAGGATGAATGCATGGCTTGAGAGATGGTACAAGAGGGAGGGTTTCTGGGGGAAGTGGGACTATTACAAATTGGATGGTCTACACTTGGACAGGACTCGAATCAAGGTCCTTGGGGGCACTTTTGCGAACGCTGTTGGGGAGGGTTTAAACTAATGTGGCGGGGGGATGGGAACCAAATGAGGAGGTTAGTGGACAGGAAGGAAGTAGTAACTAAAGCCTGTAAGGAACTAGATAATGAAGTCAGTGTGACTAAGGGGAAGAGTGGGCAGGAAGCGGAGGATGAACGCAGAGGGACTGGTAGTCTGAAGTGCATTTGTTTTAATGCAAGAAGTATAGTAGGTAAGGCAGATGAATTTAGGGCTTGGATTAGTACCTGGGAGTATGGTGTTATTGCAATTACTGAGACTTTTTAGATTAGATTAGATTACTTACAGTGTGGAAACATGCCCTTCGGCCCAACAAGTCCACACCGCCCCGCTGAAGCGCAACCCACCCATACCCCTACGTGTACCCCTTACCTAACACTACGGGCAATTTAGCATAGCCAATTCACCTGACCTGCACATCTTTGGACTGTGGGAGGAAACCGGAGCACCCGGAGGAAACCCACGCAGACACAGGGAGAACGTGCAAACTCCACACAGTCAGTCGCCTGAGGCGACTTGGTTGAGGGAAAGGCATGATTGGCAACTAAATGTCCCAGAATATCGATGCTTCAGGTGGGATACAGAGGGAGGTAAAAGGGATGGAGGACTTGCATTACTGGTCAGAGAAGATATCACAGTTGTGCTGAAGGAAGGCATTATGGAGGACTCGAGCAGTGAGGCAATATAGGCAGAGCTCAGAAATAGGAAGGGTGCAGTAACAATGTTGGGGCAGTACTACAGGCCTCCCATCAGCAAACATGAGATAGAGGTACAAATATGTAGAAAGATCATAGAAAGTTGTAGGAGCAAGAGGGTGGTGGTGATAGGAGATTTTGATTTTCCCAACATTGACTGGGATTCACTTAGTGTTAGAAGATTGGATGGAGCAGAATTTGTAAGGAGGATCCAAGAGGGTTTTCTAGAGCAGTTTGTAAGTAGTCCACCTCGCGAAGGGGCCATTCTGGATCTTGTGTTAGGAAATGAGCCCAGCCAGGTGGTTGAAGTTTCAATGGGGAAATTACTTTGGGAATAGTGATCACAATTCCATATGTTTAGCATACTCATGGACAAAGATGAGAGTGGCCCTAAAGGAAGAGAGCTAAATTGGGGGAAGGCCAACTATAGCAAAATTCAGCAGGAGCTGGGGAATGTAGATTGGGAGCAGCTGTTGAAGGGAAATCCACATTTCATATGTGGGAGGCTTTTAAAGAAAGGTTGATTAGAATTCAGGAGAGATAATGTTCCAGTGAAGATGAGGGATAGAAATGGCAAGATTAAGGAACCATGGATGACAGGTGAAATTGTGAGATTAGCTAAGAGGAAAAAGGATACGTATGTAAGGTCTAAGTGACTGAAGTCAGACGAAGCTTGGGAAGAATATCGGGAATGTAGGACCAATCTGAAATGAGGAATTAAGAAGGTTAAGAGTTCATGAGATATCCTTAGCGAGCAGGGTTAAGGAAAACCCAAAGTCTTTTATTCATATATAAGGAGCAAGAGGGTAATGAGGGAAAGGGTTGGTCCACTCAGGGGCAAAGGAGGAAAGATATGCATGGAGTCAGAGAAAATGGGTGAGATTCTTAATAAGTGCTTTGCATCGGTATTCACCCAGGAAAGAGAAATGGCAGATGTTGAGGTTAGGGATGGATCTTTGATTGTTCTAGGTCAAGTTGGCATAAGGAGGGAGGAAGTGTTGGGTATTCTGAAAGGCATGAAGGTGGACAAGTCCCCAGAACTGGATGGGATCTATCCCAGGTTATTGAGGGAAGCGGGAGAGGAAATAGTTGGGGCTTTAACAGATATCTTTGCAGCATCTTCGAAAATGGGCATCTTGGAGGACTGGAGAATTGCTAATGTTGTCCCCTTGTTTACGAAGGGTAGCAGGGATAATCCAGATAATTACAGACCTGTGAGCCTGACGTCAATGTAGGGAAGCTACTGGAGAACACACTAAGGGATACAATATATACCCATTTGGAAGAAAATGGGCTTATCAGTGATAGGGAGCATGGTTTTGTGCAGAGAAGGTCAGGTCTTACAAACCTAGTAGAATTCTTTGAAGAGGTGACAAAGTTGATTGATGAGGGAAGGATTGTAGGTGTCATATACATGGACTTCAGTAAGGCGTTTGATAAGGTTGCCCGTGGTAGGCTGATGAAGAATTTGAAGTCGCATGGGGTCTGGGTTGTTCTAGCTAGATGGATAGAGAACTGGTTGGGAAAAAGGAGACAGGGAGTTGTAATCGAAGGGAGCTTCTCAAAATGGAGACTTGTGACCAGTGGTGTCTCACAGGGATCCGTGCCAGGACCACTGTTGTTTGTGATATACATAAATGATTTGGAGGAAGGTGTAGGTTGCCTGATTAGCAAGTCTGCTGATGACACTAAGATTGGTGGAGTAGCAGATAATGAAGGAGACTGTCAGAGAATACAGCAGAATATAGATAGATTGGAGAATTGGGCAGAGAAATGGCAGATGCATTTTGGAAGATTCAATTCCCATACTAACTATACAGTAAATGGAGAAAATTGATGTACAGAGAGATCTGGGGGTTCAGGTCCATTGTTCCCTGAAGGTGACAACGCAGGTCAGTGGAGTGGTCAAGAAGGCATATGGCATGTTTTCCTTCATCGAACAGGGTATTGAGTACAAGAGTTGGCAGGTCATGTTATAGTTGTATAAGATATTGGTTCAGCCACATTTGGAATACTGCGTACGTTCTGGTCACCACATTACCAAAAGGATATGGATACTTTGGAGCGGTTGCAGAGCGGGTTCACCAGGATGTTGCCTGGTATGGAGAGTGCTAGCTATGAGGAGAGATTGAGTAGATTAGGATTATTTTCATTGGAAAGAAGGCGGTTGAGGGGGGAACCTGATTGAGGCCTACAAAATCATGAGAGTTGTAGACAGGGTGGATAGCAAGAAACTTTTTCCCAGAGTGGAGGACTCAATTACTAGAGCTCACGAGTTCAAAGTGAGAGGGCAAATGTTTAGGGGAGATATATGTGGAAAGTTCTTTACGCAGAGTGTGGTACGGGGCCTGGAACACATAGCCAGCAGAGGTGGTAGGGGCAGGAATGATAGCATCATTTAAGATGTATCCAGACAGATACATGAATTGGTGGAGAGCAAATGGATACAGATCCTTAGAAAATAGACGGCAGATTTGGATAGAGGATATGGATTGGTGCAAGATTGGAGGGCTGAAGGGCCTGGTCCTGCACTGTAATATCCTTTGTTCTTTGTGTGTTTTACGCACCCAAAGAGACCTACTTGGGCTACAGAGTCAACAAGACTGGGTTACACCTGTGGGTTGATAAAGTGAGGGCGATCAAAGGTGCCCGGTTCCCATGTCTGTACTGGAGTTTAGGTCTTTCCTTAGGCTAGTGAATTACTACAGAAAATTCATACATAATCTGGCCTCCATCCTGGCACCTTTGCATCAACTCTTAAAAACAGTCAGCCTTGGAAATGGTCACGTAGCCAAGCCAAGCCATAGACTTCAGGGAAGTGAAGAAACAGTGATCATCCTCTAAGGTGTTGGCACACTATGATCCCAAACAAGATGCCTCCCCATACGGCATGGGGGTAGTATTAGCTCATAGGTGGCCCAGTGGAGAGGAACACCCAATAGGATATGCATCCGGGACTTTGGCTAATGAACAGCATAAATACGCCCAGATAGAGAAGGCAAGTTTGGTGATGATATTTGGAGTCAGGAAGTTCCACCAATACCTTTACAGATGTAAATTTGTAATAACAGACCACAAACGTCTGCTGGTGCTACAAAGAAAACAAAACAGTGCCATCCATAGTTTCAGACCAAATTCAACAGTGGTCTCTAATACTAAGTGCATATAATTACAAGTTGGATAACCCTCTGGGAGTCCAAGTTGGAAATGTGGATGCCAGCCTCCCTCTGTCAGCGTAAACATTTTCTATCCCATTCACTTGCAGATGCAGTTGACCAGAAATGCTCCATCCTCAAAGTCGATGGTACCACTGGAAGAGTCCATAATTGTTTTAAATTTTCTGGACGCATTTCCAGTCATGGCTGACAATATCAGACAGTGGACACAGAATGATACAGTCCTGGCAAAACTGAAACAGCTGGTGGTAATGGGGGAAACCAAAGGACTGTCACACCCAGAACTGAAACCTTTTTAGACCCAGACAGACCTAATGACAATAAAAGACATTATTATTATTATGGGGAGCAAAAGTGATTCTCTCAAGCAAAGTGTTTCCAGATACTGGCTGAACTCCATTAGGAGAAAGTGAGGACTGCAGATGCTGGAGGTCAGAGTTGAGAGTGTGGTGCTGAAAAAGCACAGCAGGTCAGGGAGCATCCGAGGAGCAGGAGAATCGACCATCACAACCAGAATTGAAACCTTTTTGGACCCAGACAGACCTGATCACTGTTATTATGGGAAACAAAAGTGATTCTCCTGAGCAAAGATACCTACCTTGAAGAAGTTCTCCTCCTCTCTCTATAAGTCTACTGCAAAGCCTCTTCCAAGGATGTCTACCTCGAAGACATTCTCCTCCTCTCTCTACAAGTCCTGCTGTACTTTTTCAGCACCATATTCTCAACTCTGATCTCCAGCATCTGCAGTCCTCACTTTGTCCTAGTTGATTTCAACCCTACTGCAAAGTCTCTTCCAAAGATGCCTACCTTGAAGAAGTTCTCCTCCTCTCTCTACAAGGATCTTAGTGTTTGACCTATCATCTTCTCCCTCACCTTCATCTATCTCAGTTATCTTTCCCCAGCCCCAACCCCCTCCCATTTATCTCTCAGCCTCCAGAGCCCACAAGCCTCATTCCTGATGAAGAGCTTATGCCCAAAACGTTGATTTTCCTGCTCCTCGGATGCTGCCTGACCTGCTGTGCTTTTCCAGCACCACACTCTCGACTCTAAACTCCATTAGGGTCATCCAGGGGTTTCCAAAATGAAAATGTTGGTGAGAAGTTATGTCTAGTGGCCAGGATTGGATGCAGACATAGCTGCGTTGGTGGGGCAGCGCCCATAGTGCCAACAAGGATTAAAAATTACCACAGGCAGCTCCACCACATTCGTGAGAATGGCCGGGTGAACCCTGGACTCAGTTACACATCAACTATGCAGGTCCCTTCATGGGCTCAATATTCTTGGTCATTATGGACACCCACTCAATGTAGCTGGACGTGCATGAAGTTCATTCATCAAATGTGATCACGGTGAAAGAAAAACTGCACACAACTTCTGCGTTACACAAACTCCTGGAGGTGTTGCTCACAGATAACAGGTCATCGTCTACCAGCAGGGGATTTGAGCATTTCCTAAAGTCAAATGGTATTTGTCAAAAGGACAGCTCCATACCATCCATCATCCAATGGTCTGGCAGAAACAGCAGTTGAAAGTTTTTAGGCAGGCTTAAAGAAATAGCCCATTGCTTCACTAGACACCAAACTGCCCCGGTTCCTATTTGATTATAGGACCACTCCTCATGCAATGACAGCAATAGCTCTAACAGAGTTGCTAATGGGGAAAAGACTTCACACCAGGTTAAATCTGATCTTCCCGGACCTGGGGGGAGGGTGAAACAGCATCAGGAATGCCAATGTTGGACACAAGACTCTACTAAGTGAGAGACACAATTTACTTCAGGGGCGAAGTTTAGTGTAGGAACTTTGAGAATGGTCCTGCATGGGTAAGAGGTCAATATGAGGTCAGGTCCAGTGACACTGGGATGGCACAGTGGCTTCTACCTTGACAGGAGTTAAATTCACAAATAAACATACACTGCCAGTACAAATGTTGGAAGCACTACTAAAACCTTAGGAAAGCATTCATTTTTAGCAGTACCCATGACAGAAAATAGACTGGTGGGATTGACTTGATATGGATCCCCAGTAACCGTATGAAAGATGAGCGTAGTTAACAGAAATAAGGGCATTATAAGTGATATTGATAATTTTGAAAAGTGAAGAGAATTTGAGGTTAACAATAAAAACATAAACCCCAAAGATATTCGAGGTGTAGTCAATTGATGTTTTAGGTATGATTGATACAGCTAATTCTCTTTGAACTGTCCCAAGCAACATAAGAAAGTATTTGAAACGAAACATGAAACAGAAGATTTTGACAAAGATGGCAATACAGATGAAAGTGAGGCCATTGTATTAGTCACAAGAAGCGACAGACCAGTAACGAATGTGTTGGTGGTAGAGTCTTTGAATTGTGCAATATTAGACAGTGGATGAAATACAGCCTAGATTGGCTAAAATGCAACCTAAACTCTGATAAAGGAGGATCAGTACAAATTTAAGTAATTTGAGAAGTTCCACTAGTTTTAGATTTGTGGATGAATAAACTTTAAAGTCTTTGAAAAGAGTGGTCATTCTTTTGCAAAATAGCCAGAATCATTTTATTACTGCAGGCGTAGTGTTCAGTGAAATATTCTTGTTATTAAGTGGGCCATTGATGAGGAATGCACAAATGAAATTGGATATGGAAAACATCATCATTATTGTATTTGGAAAAGCTATGAATTGTAATTTGCACAATCAGGACACTATTGTATTCCTTTAATGGAACATAATCTCTCCATTAAAGACATTAAAGATATGTTAATGATATCAGGAAGTAGACATTTAGAAGACAAAAGAAACAATTATGTACAAATTATACAGGCAATTTGCTCATCTGTCATCCAAAAGACAACAGCAGCAAGATCAGGCCTTGAACTGGCTACTTAATGGACACAATTGGACTCGAGGCAGGAAGCCTGTCCTTGACCATTCCCACCTGAGAATTAATTTAGAAGCAGTTAAGGAGGTGACTGGGTCATCATGCCTCACTATATTGCCATTTCTGCTAACCCCCAGGAGAGTACATAAACTTGAGAGAAAACTGTTACTATTTGATGAGAGGTCTAAAATAGTTGGTCCCACAAAGTAGCTTGAGATGAAGAAGACTATTTAATCGCAGAAAAACAGAACCTGGGTTAAATTTTTGCTTCGCCATTGGGGAGCCAGGACTGTTTCTGCATCCTGAGTCCACACCTGAGGATTGGAAACAGAATCTTTGTGAAATTTTGTTCAGGACATCTCCTTAAATGGCAAGTAGACAGGTTCCTTATTCAATTAAAGGTGGCAGGTGGACTCTCAAAGTTGAAGGGGTAATTAAAGGACTGATAATTCCCCAGGAGCAAATGGTTGCAATGAAAGGTAAGTCATTGTGAGGGTCTTTCAACAAGTGGTGCCTTCTTAGCCATCTTTCCAGGCCTTTAATTAAAAAGTCAAGAAAATGTAACCAGATGGGTGCCTGGAAAACTGGCATCATACCCTGTCCTGGATGTCTGCAACTGATCTTTCCCCAGCCACGCTCTACACCAGCTATCATGTCAGGAAACTGGATGCACCTTTAAACAGGTTTTAAATTAGTCCAATTGGCTGCCCACTTCTTGGAGGCAATCAGCATTCCAAACTCTTCTCAGACAATGTTGCCAACAGTAGGAATGGGCAGGCCAACTAGTTCCAATATTTTGAATTCCTCTAATCCTCTGTTTCCAACTTTAGCAGGGCCCAATAATTCTGTCTCTATTGCCTTCCCAATTCAAAATATAGATAATTGTTAAATCAGTTTAAATCCTGCCCCAACTATCCTTTTTGGCAATTTCTGTATAAGGAAGATTTTTTCTAATTTCTATTCCCAAACGTGGCCTTTGCAGAAATGAGCCTGTCAGCCTGCTCATCCAAGATGAAAAGTCCAAGCTCTTTGAATCATTTTTCAGAGTTCTACCAACTGATGCCAAGGATTGTTGCTGTCCTTCACGTTTCCTGTGGGACTGGCTGGCTCTCTTAGGACACAATGTTCAGAACCAAACATAATACCAATGTTGTATGCTGATCAAGATATTCTACAATTTCAGTACGGCATCTGGGAATCAGAACTCAAGTGATTTGGCAATACACCCCAGCACTGTATGCGCTTTGCTGCCTTTCTGATCTTATTCATAATTCAAAAAGAAATCGCAAAGGACATTTCGTGAAAAGAAGTAACAATGAGCTCTCTGCACGCTTCTGCTCTCTTGCACATGTTGCTTGCTAGGTCAGTGGATCAATTGAAAGGAGGTATGTAGTGAAGTCTACAAATGTTAGTTTTTACACTTTGCCCTGGGTTATGTTATAAATATCATTTTTAGGAATGGACAGTGAATTAGTTGAGAAATTGACACGGCAATCATTGCTTTGGAGAAACTGCTTTTTATCTTCCTTTCTGGAGATGAGAATTCGGGGTAAAGGTTAGATGAGTTAACGAACATGGAAAACATACAATCAGAGATCAGAGTCATGAATACCACACAGGGAAAATAAACTCCAGAACAAAAGAGGTAGAAAGTACAGACTTCGAAGAAATTAACATAATCAGGACAAACAATATATTTTGAATGTTCATGATGTTTACTAAAGGAAAGATAAATTTTATTATACACTAAGTGCATTTTACGTATCGTTAATATCTCCTAATTACTATGTTCCCCTCACTGCTATTATAACTTAATTACTTTTGTTCCAAAAAACCATGTATT
The DNA here is from genome assembly GCF_004010195.1 of Chiloscyllium plagiosum. NCBI lineage: Eukaryota > Metazoa > Chordata > Chondrichthyes > Orectolobiformes > Hemiscylliidae > Chiloscyllium > Chiloscyllium plagiosum. The sequence goes on along the minus strand of NC_057727.1, from coordinate 37,923,417 downwards.
TATTAATAGGTTTTGGAAAATGGAGAGCTAAGCACATGAAATGTCATGAATAGCTTTACAAAAATACCATCAATTTAACAATGCTTTGTTCCTTGTTTCAGTGTGTGCTTTATTTTTAAACTGAATAGATTCATTGATGCTTCTCATCATCAGCCACAGCAGCAACCAACATCACAATCAACTTCACCAATCATCAGATGGCAAACATTTCAATTTATTTTGATGTCAGAGATTGCAGTCATAGGGGTTGCTATGGTTACTTGATCAGGTGACATATAATATGGCTTTCCTTGTCCTATAGTCATTGTTAAAATGATGTTTCGGCCAAGCCACCCACTGAGATTTAACTGGGTGAAAACACTGACAACTATCCTTTAAATGCTACTTATTAAGTCCTGTAAATATTCAAAATGGAACTGAGAACTTATTTAGAAAATGACAAAATCCTTAATGTTAAAAAAAAATAGAATAAATCTTCAGACTAACCAAAAACAGTGATGGTGAATTTTTTTTTTATAATTCCAAAAAAATTCCAAATACAAAAGATTCAATTTCAATATTTTAACATGATTACCAATATCTGATACGACAAAATAATTCTTTCACAAATGTACGCCTATTTTGGTAACTTGACAAATCAATATGCTTAAGACAGAATTGGTTTCAGTGGCATTAAGAAAGTTTCTAGAATTTTTATGAATATTGACACGGGGCATATGAGATTTCTCATGTGCTGAAAGACAACAAAGCATTCAAAATGTTCTTTGTAGCAAATTATTTTGTAAAAAGTCTGAATTGGTTATACAAAACGTGGAGTGTTAAAAACATCATAGCTTCTGTAAATAGGCACAGTGTGTACAATGCATGTTCATGAGGTGTGATTAACCCTCACCTGATCAAAGTAATCTCAACAGCATGCAAATTTAGCAAAAATATTGCATTGAAAGATCGGACTGGGTTAATGAAATCTCAGCTTGTTGCCTGCCACATTGGCTCAGACTGCTGCCATCATGGCTGTTCGAGGGGACTTTCAGGATCTCCCAACAATCTGAGCTTCAACAAATTACTGTTTGCCAAAGCACTGTGCCAGGGACCACAGAGGTAGCACTACAGAAGAGCACTGTAACAAAGACAAACATAAAATAGGTGCTACAGTGATATAGCAATACACAACAGTAATTAGAACAAATGAAATAGGAGCAGGAATAAGCTATCTGGCCCATCAAGCCTTCTCTGCCATTCATGACTCATGGACTCTGCTCACCATAACCCTTAATTCCCGTTGTATTCAAAAATCTATCTATCTAACTTTGATTTAAAAATATTCAACGAGGTAGCCTAAACTGCTTAACTGGGCAGGGAATTCCTCAGATTTTGCACAACCCTTTGGGTGAAGAGGTTCCTCCTCAATTCAATCCTAAATCTGCTCCCTCTTATTCTGAGGCTATGCCCCCTAGTTCTAGTTTCACCCACCAGTGGAAACAACCTCCCTGCTTCTATCTTATTTATTCCCCTCTTAATTTTCTGTGTTTCTCCCTCATTCTTCTAAATTCCAGTGAGTGTAGTCCCACTCTTCACAATCTCTCTTCATAAGCCAACCCTGTCAACTCTGGAATCCAGCTAGTGAACCTCCTTTGCACCCTATCCAGTGCCTTTCTCAAGTAAGGAGATCAAAACTATATGAAATATGGCCTCACCAGCATCTTATTGGGACAGCACAGTGACTCATTGGTTAGCACTACTGCATTAGGGACCCGAGTTCGATTGCACCCTTGAGCAACTGTCTGTGTGGAGTGAGTTTGCACATTCTCCCTGTGTCTGCATGGGCTTCCACTGGGGTGCTCCGATTCCTCCCACAGCCCAAAATGTACAAGTTAGGTGAATTGTCCATTTTAAATTGCCCATAGCATTCAGGGATGTGTATTAGTCATGGGAATTGTAGGGTTACAGGAAAAGATTGGAGGATGGTTCTGGGTGGGATGCTCTTCAGAGAACGGTGTGGACCTTTTGGGCCAAATGGCCTATTTGCACACTGTAGGGATTCTGTACATCTGCAGCAAAACCTCCTTATTTTTAAACTCCATCCCTTTAGCAATGAAGAACAATACTCCATTTGCCTTCTTAATTAACTGCTGCACATGCTAACCAACTTTTTGTGATTCATGCACAAGGACTCCCAGATCCCTCTGCACAGCAGCGAGCTGCAATTTTTCACTATTTAAATAATAGTCCATTTTGCTGTTATTTCTTCCAAAATGGATTACCTCATATTTACCAACATTGTATTCCTTCTGCCACACCTTTGCCCACTCACTTAACCTATCCATACCGCCTGCAGACTTTCAGTGTGCTCTGCACACTTTTGCTCTACCACTCACCATAGTGTCATCTGTGAACTTTGACACGCTATACTTGGTCCCCAACTCTAAATCATTTATGTAAATTGTAAAAGATTGTAGTCCCAACACTGATCCCTGAGACACACCACTAGCAACTGATCACCAACCAGAAAACCAACCATTTATCCCCACTCTTTGCTTTGTTAGTTAACCAATCTTCTGTCCATGCTAACACATTACATATAACACCCTGTATTCAGCAGTCTTTTGTGCGGCATCTTGTTGAATATCTTCTGGAAATTCAGACATGCCACATCCATCGGTTCCCCATTGTCCACTGTGCTCGTAATGTCCTCAAAGAATTCCAGTAAATAAGTTAAACATGACCTGTCTTTGATAAACCCATGCTACATCTGCCTGATGCGACAATTTCTATCCAGATGTCTGACTTTTTCTTTCTTGATTATAGATTCAAGCATTTCCCCCACTACAGAAGTTATTGGGCTTATAGTTACCTGCCTTTTGTCTATCTCCTTTTTTAATTATTGAGTTAAGTTTGGAATATGGTTGTTTTGTGGTTGTGCTTATTTCAGCATTGTGAGTTATTCATTCAAGAGGCAGCAACAATAGGAAAAGAATCAGGTGAGGCAGGAAGGCCAGAAAAACAGAGGTGGAGCCATAAGAACATTATGAGTAGGAACAGCAGAAGGCCACTCGACCCTTCACGTCTGCTCCGCCATTCAACAGGATCATGACTGATCCAAGCCATGCCAGGAAAGCACCCCAATTCACTCCTGCCATGGGGAATCTTTCTGAGGAGAAAGTGAGGTCTGCAGATGCTGGAGATCAGAGCTGGAAATGTGTTGCTGGAAAAGCGCAGCAGGTCAGGCAGCATCCAGGGAACAGGAGAATCGACGTTTCGGGCATAAGCCCTTCTTCCTGAAGAAGGGCTTATGCCCGAAACGTCGATTCTCCTGTTCCCTGGATGCTGCCTGAATCTTTCTGAGGGGCAGGAAAAGAAATGAGTCAAGTGTCCACTGCATAGAATTAGAGAGAAAAATAACATTTCCATCTGCTACTTCTCTATCCATTCAACTAGCTCCGTTTGTCCTCTCGAAGGCTATCACTCACCTCGTCATGATACTCCTGAGACTTCTGACATCTGCAAGTTTTGAAATTGTGCCTAGCATACCTAAGTCTGGTCATCTACCTGTATCAAGAAAAGTCGTGGGCCTAATATCAATGACTGGGGAACACCACCATATAACTTTCTCTCATTTAAAAAGACTATTAACCACCACAGTTTCCTGTCTCTCAGCAATCCTTGTATCCATGTTTCCTCTCTTTCATTCTAGAGGCTTCAACTTTGTCAAAAAGTCTTATATGTGGCACTTTTATGAAATACGTTTTGGAAGTTCATGTGTACAACATCAACCATGTTATTCTTATCAACCCTCTCTACTTCTTCATTTAAATATTCAAGCAAATTAGTTAAACACAATTTCTTCTTAACAAATCTGTGCTGGATTTCCTTAATTGATCCTAATTTGTCCAGTAACTGTTAATTTTGTGCCAGATTATCATTTCTAAAAGCATTCCCTACACACAGGTTCAACATATTGACCTGAAATTGTTGAGTTTCCCTTAAAATGTTTTTTGAACAAGCAAAGTGGTACTTGCAATTAACACTCTCTGGCTAGTGTTCCTTATGTATAAAGATGAAAGCATGTAGCTAGTGCCTCACCATTTTCCAACCTTACTTTCCTCAGTACCTATGTATGCACCTGATCTGGTCCTGGTGATTCATTAACTCTAAGTACAGTTAGTCATTTCAATACCTCTTCTTTATCAACTTTTAGCATATCCACAATCAACCATATACTCTTTCACTATGACTTACATCTACTTCCTTAGCAAAACAAATGCAAAGTACTCACTCAGTACCTCAACTATTTCTTTGACCTCACTACATATGTCCAGTTTTTGGTCCATAATTACCCCTACTCTACGTTTTATCAGGCTTTTGCATTGCACTCAGCTATAGAAGACTTTCATATTCCATTTAAGTTGGTTAATCGTCTCTTCTCATATTCTTTCTTTGCTGCTTTTTTTTTACATCCTCTGAACTTTCTATATTCAACCCAGTTCTGCCTTGTTTTCTCAACCTATCATTTGTCAAATACACCGTTTTTCTACTCCATTTTGCTCTCTATCTCATTGGTCATCTTGTGAATGCCATGCTTGGTTTGATCTCCTATTCTCTCTCTTGTAAGTGTATTTTGACTGTGCCTGTATAGTTCACCTTTTGTCCAATTACAGTTTTGTTTGCAAATCTGTGATTCCAACTTACTGAAGGCAGTTCATTTCACACCCTATTGACACTGGTTCTCCCCCAATTAATTATTTTTACTCTGGATTTTTCTTTGTCCTTTTCTGTTTCAAACATAAACCTGAAGTTGATATGATTACTGTCCCTATGTGATTCCTACTGACACTTGATCTACATGTCCCACACTCTTATTTAGAATCAGATCTAACAATAACATCTCTTCATTGAACTGTAAACACAGTTATGTGGAAAGTTCTCCCAGATGCGTTCGAGAAACTCTTCTTCTGCCTTTTATATTACTATCCCACTTGAAGTCACTAAATATTAAATAATAAACTATGATTCTGCTCTGTATTAATATAATTAAACTCCTCATTGTACCTTACTTTATTTCCATCTAGTTGATGACCCATAGATTATACCCAGCACAGTAAGAGTACTTCTATCATTTATTTTTTTACCAAAAAGCTTTTATCCTTGAGTCCTCAGGACATTTTCTCTCTCTCTTTTCAGTATTGTATAGTTCATCTTTTGGTCAATTACAGTTTTGTTTGCAAATCTGTGATTCTAACTTACCGAAGGCAGTTCATTTCTTTATCAATAATGCTCCTTTAGTTTCTTCCCTAACTTGCCTGAACACATCACATCCAAGAATATTTAGGATACATTCCTACCATTTATTCAGCCAGGTCTCAATTACCACCATAAAATCATACTCCCATTTGCCTACAGCATCAACCTGACTTACCATACCTCATACATTCAAATTCATACACTGTGAAGTTGTTAAGCTTTAGGCTTAGGTTGAGACTGCATATAGAATTGGCACGCACTTGTAATGTTTTCCTAACTTACATAACAAGGTGGCGCTAGGCCTGAGGATGTGAGAGTAGCACACACACAGAAGGTGACAGTGAATGCTCTTGGCTTCCAGCATCTGTCTCTACTTGTCAGTGATGGACTTTACATCCAGATCCCCTTTGTGATAGCCCTTCCCATAAACCCTACATCTCTATACATCTCCACTCAACCCATCTAGATGAGCCTGCACCTGCCCACCTTTGTCCCCTCAGTCTCCTAACCCTGGTAATATGAAGTGACTATGCCAGGTGTGGTTATACAATGCACCTGAAGTCAAGGTGGTCTTGACTGTGGCCAAAGCCTCAATTCTTCATTTTTCTACTTTCATGCTTTACTGTATGCACTCTCTTAAAGGTAGAGTTGACCTCTTTTACAAATATCAGTCTCCTCCCAGTCTGCAGCCCCAATCCCCATGCATTTCCTTCCTGTGGCAATACCACCCATTCCCCACCATTTGTCTTTCCTCCCTAAATCCCATTCTCCTTAGTTTTTCTGGACAGACCCAATGTACTGAGTAAGGACAACCTCCTTGAGAGACCTAACTGGACAGCTCTGGACGAGACGTATCCTGGACTGCTCTCCAACCTTACTCCCTTCCTGCTGGTGAGCCACAGAACTAAATAACCCCTCCCAAACAGCAAAGGCATGGAATCCCTGACAAACAACAGCCTAACCAGACACCTGACTGTGGCCGATTCTGTGGACTAGTATAGGAGGCTAGTGACTTACTGTACTGATTGAAGGATGTCTCTGTGAACTTCAGTGTAACTTGACTTGCTGCACAGGCAGTGTGGTAACTGCGTAAGCTGCTGGCATATCAAACAGGTGTAAGATTTACGTAGCTTGGTGTCATAGGTAAGATGATCCCTCCTTGATTAAGGACTTTGAACCATCAAGACAAGTTGTCTTATTTGACTGTACTAATTGGCATGCTAAGGATAGGGATGAATGCTATGAGCATTCAGGGAGGCACTCAGAGAGCCAGCAAGCAGTCCAATCCTTGAGCTGAGTGCATGTCCCTGCATGCAAAGTTTCCTTGTAGCAGAATTTCAATGCTAGATGCTGGTGCAAGTGTGTGCTTCCCAAGCAGCCTGATAGTGGATTAGAAAAGCACCATAAGCATCTTAAAGGTTGGCAAATATCAGATACCAATGTCCATGGACAAGGAGTATGTGTGACTTGTGACCATGGTTTCTACTGAGCAATCAGTGGAGAGCTGAAGTTACTAGGTAGGATTCTCAGTGTCCAGTGTCCAGTTTGTTTTGTGCAATTCATAAGATAGGAAGCTGCATATTAATGAAACAAGATGTGTAGTCAATAGATTGTTAATAAGCAAAACTCCCCCCCTTAATCGGCAACTTGCCACAGCCGAGCAAGAACCTCATGTCAACACCTGGCAATTGCATAAAAGGTGCAGAGAGTTGCTCCTATCTTGAGATAGGCCACAGCAGACACCTTGCACTATTCTGCCATAAATCTCACCATAGCCAACATTATTCAGTATCCTTTATATATTCTGCCCCATCAGTCCCAGTCCTAGATTTTGAGCTGATGTACAGTGTGCATAAGTCTTATGAGACTGCATCCTGAAAGTGAATGGTGTCCTCTGAGGAGTCTTCATTCTCCTCCAACATCACCTCCTGCAGAACATATGTTGATTATGTGGCTAATGAAAACACAGTTTAGAACTGTCAAGAAGGTTATTAAGTTATCATTGTGTACAGACTCACTTTCCAATGAATGTTGGCACCAAATCAATGAGTGAGTTTGCTTATCATTATATTGAAAGTAGTATATATTCTCATCACATAAATTCTCACTGTGATCCATCTGCACATGCTCAGTTGCTCTGTCAATTGACAGGAGTTGGAGAATAGTGATGTCAGAAGTCACCTGATTCATGTTGTCCTTCCTCCCAATCAATGACTTGCTTTATATTAATTCACTTTAACAGTCAATATCTCTGGCAAAATTTGAAAATGAAAATGTTATTTTGCTTTTAAATCTGTTAATGATTGTTTTGCATTGTGTCATTGATGACACAATTCTGTCTGACACCTGACTCCAAATCAATGACCAGCATTCATCCTCAAAGATGATTTTCTGGGTAGTAGTAGATTTTAATCCCACCCTCAGTTAAAATTCCTCTGGTCACTTATCTGGTAATGTCCTGCTTAGATCCAGCAGCAAAAATATCCACCTAAGTTTGGTGGGGCCCTTCATTAAACACATTGACTGGGGTCCAATTACATCATTGGACTTTCCCTGCAATTTTCACTCTGACTTTAGCAGGAAACCTCTCTGCCTGATAAACCAAAAGGAAGAAGATTCAGAAAAAGGAAGATATGGCCAAAAGAACCATTTAAGCCAAGTTGCTTCAATACTCTTTGTATCAGGCCATAAGGAGCAGGCATGGTTCTATTGGCTCAACAAGGAAATTTACCTAGCCCTACATCTTTCAAAGCTCTCCCAAAACTCTCTCCTATGGCTTGCCTTTTTGCTGCTGAACGTTCTGTTGATGCCAACCAACAACCTCCTGACATTCAACCTTCCGCTCCCACACAACAGCTAGCAGTTGATTCCTCTCATTTCAGCATAGCAGTTGAATGGCAACATGCAGATGGGGCCTGGGAGTTAAAAATCAGCTAGACTTACAATGAAGAGTTGAATCTGTTTAATCAAAAACTCTTCATCTCTGCCCATCAAGATTCTCCTTCTAGTAAAAATCCACCTATATTTGAATTAAAATTTCTATTTATTTTATGAATAGCAAACACTACAGCATATTATCTGAAAGATATGAACTGTTGCAATATGTATTTGTAATGCATGCTTAGAAAAACAAACTGTTTACAAGTTAATCTTATCAGCTATAATTCTTTAAAAGTCACTGTGTATGTTCAGATTTTAAAGGTAATAATGAAAATTAATACTAATTTTAATCAGCAGGACTTTGATCCTTCAACCATTCTGAAATGTTAGCAACTTAAATTCATAACTGAGTTTGTCTTCAAATTGTTGGTTCACCATGAGGTTTAGTGGCTGGAAAAGATCTATACATGAAACAGGAAAGGAAATCAGTATTGTATCTCCCTTTCTGAGAATCTGGAGAATGCTTTTAATTGAGTGCACTGAAATAAATCCAGAGTAAGATGACTGTTCAGGTGGTTGAATCCTTTTAAATTTGATGTCAATGATAGTCAGAAGCAAAATGGTGTTAATATAATATTTTGCACCATCATGTTGGCAGAGTGTTCAATATCTATTCTGAAGGTACTCAAAAGGCTGCTTGGTAGACTTCAGAAGTCAAGAGATCATCGAGCAGAAATGATGGCAGACAAGCTAAAGCCATCTCCAAACTTTTAAAATAGGAATGTCAATTACTTAACTTTACAGAGACAGAAGCCCACATTGTCAATCAATAGCAAATTATGCTTAATTAATTACATATTTTCCCAACGCATAATGAAGAGTATGACTTATATCATCAATTTAATCAAGTCAATTTAATGATTCTGGGAATATGGTTGCTAGATTATTGTAAGCACACACAGTAAACTGAGTGGACAATTAATTTCTTGAGATTCAATGGGATTACTAAATTAAGAAAATTTTGAATCGTCTGAAGGTTTGGGCCACAAGTTGGTCATTATGCACTGACTGCATGTGGAGAAATATGACATCATCAGTTATTAAGAGAAAAAATTCTCTTTTGGAAGTAAGGCACCTTTTCAAAACTTATTTTCTAATCAGCCTGTTCAGAGATGCTATTACACATCTTTGGTGCCGTATCACAATAGAAAACAGGTGCCAGAACAATCCTCTTCAATCAGATCAATAACGATCAACAATCTAGTGGAAACCAATAGGTATCCATTAATCCCTCTATCCCTTACCCATGGTTGCCTTTAATTATTGTTCAAGTCTACATTTCAATGTACCTATAGCTTTTAATAGAAGAAGCAATTGCTCCTAGTGTGACCTGCAATATAAAGAGTTCTAAAGCAATTGGCAGTGCCACTGTCATCTGCTTTGTGGTTGACTGCAAACCATTCCTATGTGGCAATATATTTCTAGGTAATACAGTCTGCCACATGACCTTGACCACTTCTCATTGCCAAATTAATATTATTTTTAAACATGAAACTCCATTACTAGATTTCCCAAGTAACCGATCAGAAATCAATGCCATCCATATCATTAGTTAACTAAATCATAACAAATTGAAAATTAAAAAAAAACACACATGAGTAATTGTGCCTCTGACCTCTTGCCCAACAGCTTCTGTTAACCGAATAGTTAACATCATGCTGCAGTGAGCATGGATGGACATCCTTTCTGGCACTTTGCATGCATGTCTCACTGACCCCAATTCTTCAGCAGCAGTGAGTGACAAGATAAAATAAGAAGTTACCACTGACTTCTTTCTGAGGTTTGCCTTTTGCTATTCCCAAGCAGGTGTCAGATATCTAGCATTACTACCAGAAACAGTGAGGAAGTTATCGTTTGATGTAAATCAGGGTTTGAGAGCAATTGTTGGTAGCAATGTCATTTTTCTGCAATTAAGTGTGCTGCATGTTAAATGATTCATATCTCCTACACAGAAAGAGGACTGTCTGCAATCAGCATTCCTTAAAGGGATAATTGGAAGCAGCTTTGAAACAATAAACATGCACTTTCATAACTGCAGGACAAGCAGCATTGCCCTTGTTGTGCCTCTGCAAATTCTCTCTCTGCGTCAAAACAAAAATAGAGCTCTGCAGCCTTCCTTCTCTCACGATTGCCTAGCCTCGCCTTTAATCCCCTGATGCTGGCCCATGCTTCTCACCAGATGGAGCTACTCATTAATTAACCTCGTGCTAATACTGGACAAACAATAATGTTGAACATAAAACACAAAATGTTATATTTCCATATATCTACAGAAAGTGAAACATATGACAGAAATGGACTAATTTTCCTCCTGTTAAATCTACTGGCAAATGTCCAATGGCTACCTATGTTTCTGCCTCTAACTCTGACTAAAATCAAACTATTTAGATACACAATTCTGATGGTCACTCAACCTTAGAAAGATGAAAGATCTCAATAGCTGGCTTTGAGCATCTGCTTCAGATCTGTATGGCCAACAGCTTAACTGGTGGAGATGGTGGATTTTTTTCATAAAACTTAAACCATAAGCAAGGGAGTGCCCACTATACTGGGGATTTAACATTTCAATTCCATGATCCATGTCATATACTAGGCTTTAATGTCAGAAATGCATGGGTCATCTCTGGCAAAAATTGTAAGAAATATGGTGGACAGCACTCTTCCATCAGTTACAACTTGTTCCAATGCATCTAACCACATTTGACTAGATGTGTTGGACATGAGGTCAATTCTGGTGGAAACTCATGGAAATGATTGGAATGACAGGAATTATCAGAAAAAGTTGCAAGTGTCTTTTTTTCAGTCTTGTTTAAGAAAATGTAGTGAAGCACCATAGAGCTGTCAGCCTTTAAAATATTTTAAAAAATATAGTAACTTAGATTAACAAAGCACCTCTAGTGTGACAAATGTCTCAAGACACTTCAGAAAAGCAATGTGAACCATAGCCATACAGGTAACTTCTATAGAGCATTTAAAAGAAGAAAGATAGGTGGAGATGTGCAGCAACAGCCAATGTAGATAGCAAGTACTGGGATGATAGGGGAATGGAATTTGGTGTGAGTTAAGATATGGGCAGTTTTAATTTGGAAGACTGCAAGCTTATGGAGGGTAGAATGTAGAAGATGTGCGCGGAGTCCCTTTAAATAGTCAATTCTAGAGGTAACAAAGGCATCAATGAGAGTTTCAGCAGCTGATTTACTGAGACAAGGGCAAAGTGAGGCAATGTTATGGAGGTAAAAAGAAGAATCTCAACAATAGGTGAGTAGGTGAATGAGGTCAGAAGATCATTTTGGGGTCAAATGTGATACCAAGGTTAGAAACAGATTGGCTTAGTCTCAGACTGTTGCCAGGGAAATGGCTGAGGTCTGAAGCTATGAAAGAGAGTTTGGAGCTTTAACCAGAAAAAATGACCTCAGTCTGCCTAATACTTAATTGATGTAAATTCTCCTTATCCAGTACTACTAGTCCAATAGGTAGCTTGATAATTTAGCTTCTGTAAAAGAGTCAAGTGAAGTGGTTATGAGTAGAACAGACATAAAAAAACTGTAGATGCTGGAAATCTGAAACAAAACCAGAGAGTACTAGAGAAACAGAAGAGGACAGGCATCATCTGGAGGGAGAAAAACTCTACAGATGCTGCTAAACCAGCTGTGTCTCTCCAGCACTATGTTTGTTGGTGGTGAATACAGCTAAGTGCCATCCACATGCATGTCAAAATTAACGTTATTTTGGATGACTTTGCCAAGGGACAGCATACAGATGTGAAAAAAAAGAGGTCAAGTCTTGGGAGATACTAGAGGTAAAAATGTGGGAGCAGAAGAAAATCCACTGCAAGAGATTCTCTGGTGACAATTAATAGATACGAATGGAACAAGGTACAAGAACTTTACACTACTGAGAGGAACCTTGTTAAAAATCACACAACACCAGGTCATAGTCCAAAAAGTTTATTTGGAAGCACTAGTTTACGGATTGCTTCTCCTTTATCAGGTAGCAGGAGCATAAGACACAGAATTCATAGCAAAAGATTACAGTGTCATGCAACTGAAATGATATATTGAACAAACCTGGATTGTTGTTAAGTCTTTCATCTTTTAGAATGGGTTGCGGGTTTCAGTTCATTAATATGCAAATCGTGGAACTCCTTTTAAGTCACATTCTTGAGATAACTTAAAGTTTTATAACAAAAGGTGACATTTCAGTTCAGACAATACCTTAAAGGTTTGAGGTTAGAGTCTGTCTGTGTTCTAATCTTGAGTCAGACTGGTTCAATTTCCAAAATGGAGTTTACAAAATATTCCATGGATCGACTGCTTGCATTGACTGCCTGCAGATTGTGCATTTTTGAGCAAAATAGAATGTATCTGCAAATATAATTGTGCAAATACAAATTCACCCCATCGACATATATGTGTGCACATGCATGAGAGACAGAGAGTGAGTGTGTGCATGTCGAGTGTGAGTGCACATGGGAGAGTGTGTGTTTGCGTGTGTGAAAGCTTGGTAAAGTGTGTATGTGTGTGTGAGATGGAGTATAAGCCTGTGAGAGGGTGTGTGCCTGGATGTGAGTGTGTGTGTGTGTGTATGAGAGAGCATGTGTATGAATGAGAGTCTGCGTGTGTGTGTGAGTATGCCAGAATGAGTGTGTGTGTGAGAGAGAGAGAGAGAGGGAGTGAGAGTGTATAGTGTAGTGGGGTCACCTGTCATGTGACATGAACTCAAGATCCCAGTTGAGGCCATCCCCATCGGTACCAAACTTGGCTATCAGCCTCTGTTCGGCCACTTTATTTTGTTGCCTATCCTGAAGTGTGCCTGGGAGGATGATCACCCGAAGATTCGAGGCCAAATGTCCCTGACCGCTGAAGTGTTCCCCGACTGGGAACATTCCCGTCTGGTGATTGTTGCGCGGTATCCATTCATCCATTGTCGTAGCATCTACTTGGTGTCGCCAATGTACCATGCTTTGGGACATCCTTGCCTGCAGCGTATGAGATAGACATGAGTCACATGAGCATCTACCGCGTACATGGTGGGTGGTGTCCCCACAGGTAATGGTGGTATCTCGTCAACATTCTGACATGTCTTGCAGCGGTTGTTCAGTGTTGTGGTTGATGTTGTCCTGAAGGCTGGGCAGTTTGCAGTGAGCAATCGTCTGTTTAAGATTTGGCGGTTGTTTAAAGGCGAGAAATGGTGATGTGGGGAAGGTCTTGGTGAGGTGCTCATCCTCATCGATAATGTGTTGCAGGTTGCGAAGAACATGGCGTAGTCTTTCAGCTCCCGGGAAGTACTAGACAACAAAGCATACCGTATCAGTTGCAACCTGTGTCTGTCTCCCGGAGAAGCTCGTGTTCCAAATAAACCTGTTGAGCTATAGCCTGGTGTTGTGTGATTTTTAAAGTTTGTCCACCCCAGTCCAACACCAGCTCCTCCACATCATAACTGAGACCTTGACGTTTCTGAGGACAGCAGGAAACAGACTGATATGCGAGAACATGTTGATATTAGGAAGGAGGATGTGCTGAAAGTTTTGGGAAAAGTAGAATACATAAATCCCCTGGGCCAGATGTGATATACGTTAGGTTTCTATAGGAAGCAAGGGAAGATATTGCTGCTCCTTTGGTGTCTTCACTGTCCACAGGAGTAGTGCCAGATGATTGGAGGGTGGCAAATGTTATTGCCTTGTTCAGGGAAGGGAAGAGAGATAATCCTGGGAATTACAGACCAGTCAGTCTTATGTCAGTGGTGGGCAAAGTATTGAAGAGGATTCTGAGAGACAGGATTTATGATTACCTAGAAAACCACAGTTTGATTACAGATAGTTAGCATGGCTTTGTGAGTGACAGGTCTTGCCTCTCAAACTTTATTAAATTATTTGAGGATGTGACAAAACACATTTATGAAGGTAGAGCAGTGGATGTGGTGTACATGGATTTTAGCAAGGTGTTTGATCATGTTCCCCATGGTAGGCTCATTCAGAAAGTAAGGAGGCATGGGATACAGGGAAATCTGTTGTCAGGATACAGAATTAGCTGGCCCGTAGAAGACAGATGGCGGTGGTAGATCAAACGTATTCAGCCTGGAGCTCGGTGACCAGTGGTGTTCCATAGGGATCAGTTCTGGGGCCTCTGCTGTTTGTCATTTTCATAAATGCCTTGAATGAGGAAGTGGAAGGGTGGATTAGTAAGTTTGCCGATGACACAAAGGTTGGTGGAGTTGTGGATAGTGTGGAGAGCTGTTGTAGGTTGCAACAAGATATTGACAGGATGCAGAACTGGGCTGATAAATGGCAGATGGAGTTTAACCTAGAAAAGTGTGAACTCATTCACTTGGAAGGTTGAATTTGAATACAGAACACAGGGTTAAAGGCAGGATTCTTGGCATTGTAGAGGATTAGAGGGTTTGTGGAGTCCATGTCCATAGATCACTCAAAGTTGCCAAACAAACTGATAGGGTTATGAAGAAGGCGTATGGTGTGTTGTCTTTCATTAGTAGGGAGGTTAAGTTTAAGAGCAGTGAGGTTATGCTGCAGCTCTATACAGTCCTGATTAGACCACACCAGAGGTTCTTCTGCAGCTGTACAGGGCCCTGGTGAGACCACACCTGGAGTATTGTGTGCAAATTTGAAGAAATACATTCTGGCTATTGAGGGAGTGCAGCGTAGGTTCACGAGGTCAATTCCTGGAATGGTGGGACTACCTTATGCTGAAAGACTGGAGCGACTGGGCTTGTATACCCTTGAGTTTAGAAGACTCAGAGAGGATCTGATTGAGACATATCAGATTATTAAAGGATTGGACACTCTAAAGGCAGGAAACATGTTTCCGCTGATGGGTAAGTGCCGAACCAGAGGACACAGCTTAAAAATATGGGGTAGACCATTTAGGACAGAGATGAGGAGAAATTTCTTCACCCAGAGAGTGGTGGCTGTGTGGAATGCTCTGCCCCAGAGGGCAGTGGAGGCCCAGTCACTGGATTCATTTAAGAAAGAGTTGGATAGAGCTCTCAAGGATAGTGGAATCAAGGGTTATAGAGATAAGGCAGGAACAGGATACTGACTAAGGATGATCAGCCATTATCATATTGAATGGTGGTGTAGGCTCAAAGGGCAGAATGGCCAACTCCTGCACCTATTGTCTATTGTCTATTGTACACTTAGAATATTGTGTTCAGTTCTGGCCACCTCATTATAGCAAAAATGTGGAAGCTTTCAAGAGGGTGCAGATTTACCAGATGCTGTCTGGACTGTGGGGGAATATCTTATCAAGAAAGGTTGAGGGAGCTTGGGCTTTTCTCATTGGAGCGAAGAAGGTTGAGAGGTGACTTGATAGAAATGTACAAGATGAGAGGCATAAATAAAGTGGATGGCCAGAGACCTTTTTCCAGGGCAGAAATGGCTATCACAGGGGAAGCATAATTTTAAGGTGATTGGAGGAAAGTTTAGGGGGCCTAAAGGTAGGTTCTTTACACAGGGGGAGGGGGGGGGGGTGGAATGCTCTGCTGGCAGTCATAGCAGTGTCAGATACATTAGGACATTTAAGCGAAATGTACATGGAAGATAGTACAATGAAGAATATGTAAGTTAGTCTGACCTTACGTAGGATAAAAGGCCGACACTACATCGAGAGCCAAAGGGCCTATACTGTGCTGTATTGTTCTATGTTCCAGGTATTGCTGCCCAGCTAAATGGTGGTGGAAAGTATTGGATGATCTTGGTATGCTTAATTGTGTCACAGGCTGCAGACAGGTTGAGAAGGATGGAGAGTGAATTTTTACCTTTGTTATTATAACATGGAGATGTCATTTGTGATTCTGAAAGGAGGGATCTAAGTTTGTGGCTGTAGTGGACACCTGATTGAAGAAATTCTCTGAAAATAGGGAAGTAGATTTTGGGGGCCACAACATGCTCAAGGACATTGAAAACCAAAGGACAAATGACCCAATAGTTCACAAGGATGGTGTAAGTTGCTGGTTACTTGTAAATAAGGGTGATGGCTGCAGATTTAAAAGAGAGGACAGCACCTTAAGAAGGAGGATTTTTTTTCACCAAAACATCACACTTGGAACACATTAAAATTGGAATACATAACTAGACATTTAAAATGAAATGCAAACAGCAAATCTATTTTCACCATCAATTTTTTTTGCAAGAATTTAAACTAGAATGTTTGAGAATTTTTGAGATTCATGGTCAACAGGAGATAGGAAATTTAAAATCCATTTACACCTTAAGTTTACTTGCTAATAAACTTTGGAACACCTCAAGGTCAGACAGACTAAGTTCAAGTCCCACCTTCCCTGAGGGTGTGTCATAACATGTCAAGACAAGTTAATTAAAATTAATTTTCAGGGTCTGGTGGTGCAGTGATAGTGACCCTACCTCTGAACCAGAAGGTCTGGATTCAAGACCCACCTGTCATGTCCAAACAAGTTGATTAAAAAGAATGATCATTTGGGGCTCTTGCAGCACAGTGATAATGTTCCTACCTCTGGCCAAGGAGGTCCAGTCTGTCATATCATGCACAAACAGATTGCTTAAAAAAAAATCTTTTGAGAAACAGAAATATGCGTCTAATATTATCAAACCGGATCAACTGACTTCAGTTTTTACAATTTAACCTTTGCACAAGTGAGTGCATTGAATCATTATGATTAAGAATGTGTTTCCTTGGTGATAAGTCTTCCACTTGCTAGGCAACACTTGAAATAGAATGTGCAAAGCTGAATTTTTCCCCTGGGATGTAACGGTACACTAACTAACTCTCTTGCATTTTGATTCAGTCATTAGTTTTGAAGACATATGACTTGGAATTACAGAATATTTTGTAAATCAGTGAAATAGCTTCTTCATCTACAATGCAACAGCTTTAAGCATTTGATTCACAAGGACATATAAAACTGTGTAAGCCATAGTCTTTAAAATACATAGTACATACAGCATATATCAAAAATGCCTTGTAAATACTTCCCATGATATTCAAATGCTGACAAACACAATATAGGACTCCAGAAATGTACATAAATTGTGAAAAGAATTGTACCCCAATTACAGCTTTTTCCTCCAAGGATAGAGGTTACTCTAAGTACATTTACTGAACACGAACAAAAGGAGCTATCTTAGAGTGATTTCACATCACACAGAACTGGAACTTAGGGCTGAAGGGTTCCAAAGAAGATGTCCTTTCTTACCATCCTCTGTATACAGTTGTGTTCAATAAAGTCTGATGGTCACTTACGAGAGTATAGGTTTTATCTTACTACATAAGTCACAGAAAATCTCTAACACTTGCTGGGTAGCTTTGTAAAATTGGAGTGTTGTTTGATACTCATTTTGAGTCATCAAATCTTTGCTCGTATCACAGCGGAATTTTAAATGCTCAGCACCATGAGTCAGGCCCAAACGTGTTTTTTCAGTCAGTTGCTGTTATCTTTTGCAATTCATTAGTCATCTTGATGTGGTGGAACATGGGTCTGCACACATTGCTTTTGCACTGTGATATCCAAATTGATGGCTATTTGAAAGGTCAGACATTGAACAAAGATCCAGCTACTTGTGCATGGAGTGTCGGAGGCTGAGAAGTGACCTTATAAATGTCTATAAAATCATGGGTGGCATAGATAGGATAAGTAGCCAAGGTTTTTTCCCAGGGTAGGGGAGTCCAAAATTAGAGGGCATAGGTTTAAGATGAAAGGGAAAAGATTAAAAAGAGACCTGAGGGGTAACTTTCTCACGCAGAAGTGGTGCATGTATAGAATGAGCTGCCAGAGAAGGTGGGTACAATTACAACATTTAAAAGGCATCTGGATGGGTATATGAATAGTAAGGACAAATGCGACTACATTACTTACAGTGTGGAAACAGGCCCTTTGGCCCAACAAGTCCACACCGTCCCGCAACCCACCCAACCCATTCACCCTACACTACGGGCAATTTAGCATGGCCAATTCACATGACCCACACCTTTTTGGACTGTGGAAGGAAACTGGAGCACCCGGAGGAAACCCACGCAGACACAGGGAGAATGTACAAACTCCACACAGGCAGTCGCCTGAGGCGGGAATTGAACCCAGGTCTCTGGCGCTGTGAGGCAGCAGTGCTAACCACTGTGCCACCGTGGCGTCCACATTAATTTAGCATATCTGGTCAGCCTGGATGAGTGGGACCGAAGCGTCTGTTTCCATGCTGTACATCTCTATGACTCTATTATAATATCAGAAGACTTTTTTTTATCTCTTATTAAAAAATGCACAGTTCAGTCACTCTTCAAGTCATGTCTTCTGAACCAGTTATTATGGCCTGGAGTCATGAATACTGGTGAAACTCAGAAACATCCAAGTCTCATTATGTATTCTTTCCTAACAGTCTAAACAGTCAATAGAATGCTTGTGGCCCAGGGAAAGAATCACTGAATTGACAGATCTGGCTCTCTGGTTTATTCTATCTGATCTATTTTGTACAGTAGCCTGTACAAAAAGAATCTGTTTATGACCGAGTTTTTTAAAGATTTTATAACATGTCCTATTGTCATTATATTGTCTAGTCATTCGACACTGTAAACCATGGACAAATGGATATGAAAGTACTCTAAGCTGAAATAAAGGATGTGAAGGACCATGAGAAGATGAGTGCAGGGGAATAACCTGGTTTGGAGTGTATGAGGGACTATAAAGCTGGGTGGAAGCATGACCATGGCATTATGACAATGCTGCTCCTTTCACAAAGTTATGGTGTCCTTTTTTTTTATCTTTTTTTAAGCAAAACAACACTTATTTACAGAGTACCAATGAAACACAAACAAAAGCGAACAAAATGCAGAATAACAACCTATCTGAAAACCCAACAGACTATCCCAACTTAATGATGCTCCTAGCAAGTTTTGAGAAGATTTGTAGCTCAGGTTGAGATTCTGAATATAAGTTTGTTTACTGAGCTGAAAGGTGCATTTCAGACGTTTCGTCATCATATTCGGTAACATCATCAGTGAGAGTCTCCAGTGAAGCTTCACCGGAGACTCAATTATGTTACCTAGGATGGTGACAAAATGTCTGAAAATGAAACTTCCAGCTCAGTGAGCAATCTTACATCCTTAATGATGCTTTTCCAAATTCCTGCAACAATCCCCATAAACAGCCCGTAGGAAAAAACGTAAAATCAAACACAGGGTCTTACAGGAGAGAGAGATGGCAGACAGATTCAGCATGGAACACCTTCTTCCATATAACTGTTTCTTTTGGACTTGCAGCTAACAATTGACCAACTAGAACAGCCAGACTGAAAAAAACCAACCAACCAAACCAGACAAGAGAAGGAACAGCATCATCACAGCAGAGATGGGGAATGGGAGGGAAGTGAGAGGTATAAGGAATGAGGGCTAAAAAATCTTATTGATTTTATTACAACTGGGACAAAGTCACAAAGCACCAAGGTCAACTTTTACATTACCTATTTTGGCACCCAGGAACCACAGTTGCTGCTTTTGAATTATTTCAGGGCTATTGAGCCCAATTTCAGATAGCAGTTGATCGTTCTAGAATCAATATCTGTCTGGGGCATTTGTTTCCTGAGGCAGGCAATCACAACTATGAAATTTCCTGAAACTTGTTACACTTCTTAAAGATTAAAATCCAGCACTGAAATTAGTATTCAAGATCTTTGCTCACTTCTTTTAATATCAATTCACTAATGCTCATCGAAAAGGTTGCTTCAATCAAAACTTTGACTTTATTTACATGCAAGACATCTTCTTTTGCAAACTTTTGAATATATACCCTGATCTTTCCAAGCTGTATTGATTTGAATTGTACAGGACTATTGTTCCAACTCATTGATATCTGATCACATTGAATTTAAAAAGAAAATGTATTTCATTTAAACTGCTAATAGATTTTCATAGCACACGTAACAATCATAATTAACTATATGTTGCTTGAGCAGTAATGCAGGGACTGCCATATGATGAATCAGCATCACTTGGCAGTGCAGTTAGCTACAATATACATTAAAAAAACATGAAATACATCTCGAGCCTCTCTTTCACATGATTCTGCTCTCTCAGCTATCACATTTAGTTCCTCTCCTTCACACTCTTTCTATTGAAGCCCGTCCCATATGTCACCATCCAGCACATGTTCCCTTTGCCTGGTGCTATCCTTCTCACAATCCCCTATTAAATCTACTATATTTATTAAAATGTGATCAACTCCATCCTGAGTCTGATCAGCCTCTTCATTGTTATCTTCATTGACATGTTTTCCACAGCACACATCATTTGATAGGATGGTTGCTTCTGAGATACCCAACCTCACAATTGCATCTCAACTTCAATAAAGTTGCACAGGCATAAAAAACATGATCTTCTGCCCACCCAGTAAAGTATTGCATCTAAAGTGTGCTATGATTTTTGATCTGAGGGTTCCTGGATATCCTAATATTCCCAATGCTGGGAGTGTACCCCTCAGAAAGTCTAGCACCAATGATATAGCGAGGAAAAGTAAGAAATGCCTACAGATTTCTCATACCTGCACTGGGGGAGTCTAGCATTTGTGGTAAGAACCTACTATAGACTGGAAGCCACATGATCCCAATTGAGTTCCAGAAGCAATGTTTAACTCCGAACAGCAGGTGAGTATGTGTTGGGTCTGGAGTTAAAATGTAAAAATGTTAATCCCTGAACAAACTCCACCTCAAAGCCTGTCTGTTTCTGCTTCTGTCAGTGGGGAATGGGGGTACCTCTTCCATGATCTGCCATTCAGCCTGGTTCTCAGGCAATACATCTGGAGAACATAGAACATAGAACAATACAGCGCAGTACAGGCCCTTCGGCCCTCGATGTTGCGCCGATCCAAGCCCACCTAACCTACACTAGCCCACTATCCTCCATATGCCTATTCAATGCCCGCTTAAATGCCCATAATGAGGGAGAGTCCACCACTGCTACTGAAGAAATTAAAATATTGTAGGACATTCATTGTAATCTGTTCTTCTAGATTTCCCTTCCATAATACTCATCCTCGTTCTGTGAACTGGTAAATAGTGGGGCTCGAGATTTTTGGGAAAAAGAGGTAAGAGTTTTAAATGAAGGCTTTGATATCTTCAGGCTGCCCAGCTATACCCTTAATATTCAGAACATGTCACAACATCATCATTATGACGTGTTCCTGTGCAATGGCACCTAGCCAGCTTTGCAGTCAGAAGCTGAAAAAGCAGGACAGAAATACCTTTGTTATCTCAATTAACAGGTTCCATAAAGTAAGGCCTAGTGTGCAGCCCACTGCTTTCTACTCAATGCACCATATTCCTCCCACTCAGCACAACTAAAAGAAAGGCCCTAAAACTCAAGTGCAGTGATAGAGGGCAATGACAAAAGGGTGTAGTTCTCATCCGTTTTTTCTGACTTTGGAACTGATCACTTCTAAGAAATACCAGAAAAATTAGTCCATTTGAGAGCAGCAAATAATTATGTCATTACAGAGTCCCTTAAACAAGACTGACTCTTGCAAACCTCTCACAAAAATATCAAGATTATTAACAATCCATGAACAAAATAAGTTCAACACATTCACTTTGAAACATTATCACTGTGCACAAACAAAATCTTAAAAACACAAATTGGGATAAATCAGATGTTTAATGGCTTCATGAACTACATTTTATAAAGTCATCTATCTCCATCAAGTAAGTATTAATTTGAATTAAAGGAAACCACAGAGCAGAGACTTAAATGTGGCAATGATGCCTAACGCATAAAGCTATGGAAATTAATGAATAGCTGAGGTCATTCAGGCAAAACTTTACCTTGGAACCTCAGAACAGAAGTCAACATTTATTTCATTACATCTTGAAAATAAGTTGTTTTTAAAAACAAGAAACATTTTCATTCTATAATTTCCTGCAGCTACTTGGACATCATTTATTATTTTAAAACAATCAAAACCATAAATTATTTGTGTGAAAATTACCTACTGTAACTATCTATTAAATGATAATTATACAACTACTTAGATATTAGGTATTACTTTGAGTACTACATTGTATACCATTACAGCTTAGAGCTTTCATTCAAAAAACTGCTAACATTTATTGATGCAGGTCTTGTAGTGACTGTGGAAAGAGAAAAACAGAGTTAATATTTTGAGTCTGATTTGGCTCTTTGGTTTCATCAGACTCAAATCACTGGTTCTGTTTCTGTCTCCACAGACACTGTCAGACCTGCTAAGTTTCTCCAGCATTTTCTGTGTTTTATTTTCAGATTTCCATCATCTGCATATTTTGCTTTTATATAATCATTTAATTGTGGTTTCTGAGTTTGGAGCTGATGCAGAACCTGCTTGGAAATAATCCCAGTGAATGAGCCACAATTTGTAGTTAAACCCAAATATGGTAAAGATGCAATCTGAAGGCAAGTCATTCGTATTTGCTGCAGAAAGCGTCAATTTAACCGTAGGGTCTAAAGTGATAGAGCTATGGGCACAAAACTATCTCTTTCAATGATAAAGCATTAGTGGTCCTTCTGCAGCAATGGATTGCCAGCTTCATCTGAACGAAGGAAAGCAAAACAATGCCATCATCCGAGTGCAGCAAAGACATCTGCATAATTGGAAAAGTCAGTTCACACTCCTTCACCCATTTGCTGCTTCTCCCTCCACAGATAATCAAATACTTTTGATAGCTTTGTAATCAAATGTAGCCAGTTTGAACACAACCAATTCCCACAAAAAAAATAAGGTATTTTGTTCATATTATTTGATTAGGAGACCTGATAAATGCCTTACTATTTTAATTGTGACATCAAATCTTTTGCACTTGCAGATGGAAGTATCTTTGTTTCATTTCTCCCCCAGGGGTGGCACTTGCAACAATGTGGAACTCATTTCATACTACATTTCAGCATCAGCCATAGGCTCAAATTCTTAATTGGAAACTCAACCTTTAATTCTTTGACTCAGTCGCAGTTTGTGGGCATAAACATACCATTGGAAGTGCAAAATAAATTCAGCCAATATTCTGCAACTTGTTCTGCTTTCAGGCTAAGATAGCAAATGACCACTGTGAGAGGACCACAATAAATAGCTGCCCAGAAATCACCGAGGCTCAGACTCCCCCTTCTCTTCACCTAAAGGAAAGACCCACATTGTATTCCTGCAGGACTGCTGAAGGAATGACAATGATAAGTTTGGGGATGGGGTGTCACTACCAGGTAAGAATATTTCCTACTCCATCCTTCTTCTTGTCTCTGGTTTACACCTTCAACGAAACTATCTCATACACAATATGTTATATTGTTCAGAGGGCATTGACTTAGGGATGTATTGTAACTGCTCTTACATCTTTATGAGCATCGTGTGGCATTTGTCAATACCATATAGCATAATACCAGATTGGTACAATGTAATATGAAATATCTCCTCAAATGCAGAGTTCTCAGGCACAATTGACATGTACTTAATCTTTAACAGGAATCCCAAAGCAGAGACCGATCAACCTCACAATGACATTTTCTCATTATTGCTATAGCTGCTGCCCATTGGAACCTTTAATACTAAGGAGTCTGTTTCTGCCAAATTAGAAAGATTCAAAATTATTTGAAAAGTGAAATGATGGTTCATTTGTCTTGTGGTTTAATGCCGATAACTAAGATTGGTTGAGGAGGAGGGAAGGTCAGAAATATTCTTCTGGCTCAGGCTTCTTTAGAACTCTGTTTATTGCATGTAAATACTAAATACACCTAAACATCATAACGTGAAATATACCGGGCTCTATGTATATTGCTGCCCAATAAGAAACTATTCCCTGAATTCAATTGATCTTCTGTCTCTACATTCATGCCAAGTGAATGACAGCTCTGAGAGATCAATGTACACAGAATATTTTCCAAGTATTAAAGCCTTTACAAACAATGGTCACTTGAAGGAGAAAGTGAGGACATTCCTGAAGAAGGGCTCATGCCCAAATCATCGATTCTCCTGGTCCTTGGATGCTGCCTGACCTGCTGCACTTTTCCAGCAACACATTTTCAGCAATGGTCACTTGAAACAATGGTATGGGAAAATAAGGTGTACTTCTTGCACCACGGCCAATGATCCTTTCTGTATGGCTCAAGAACACAATAATAAGGCACATGCCTCTCTCTCAAGAAATAGTTGAGAAGTAGGTCCGTGTCTCAAAAATGCTTTTACAATGTTGATAATGGTGGACTTTAAAGTATGTTTCTAATCTAATATCTATATAATTACAGTTTGCAATTATGAACAACTTCAATATTTAAAAATGCTGGAAAACAGTTACAGCTGGAAGGTGGCCCTGGAAACTTTTGAGATAGCATGTCATAGTATAATGCAACATGATTCCATTACCTAATCAGGAACTGCTGCAAGAACAATCAGGACTTATCAATTAAGTGTTCTCATCTACATAATAAAGTCTACCTTTGACATTTCAAATTAAATATTTTTGAATTAAATGAGCTTTATTGTCACAAGCACTCGACTGAATGCAGTGAGAAATTTGTAACGTTACCACTTATGGAGCCATTTTAGGTACAAGATACCTAGGTACAGATATTTAAGTTTTGCTACATTTGGAAAAATAATAAATTAAAGTCCAGCATAAAAATAAAGAGGGAAAAAGCTTAGTTGATTTACAGTCCTTTTTCTCCAGTCTGTGCCAAGACATAGTGTCCATACCATACCCAGTTCAGGTCTCCAGACCATACCAGGCTTCAAAATTTGCGGCGTCGCCAGCAGTAGGTCAGGGCTTTGTCTCCTTGCAATGGCCTCTGGTCCAGGTCTTGCCTCCTGCACTGGCCTCCGGGTTGGGATTTGTCTTCCAGACAGGCCTCCAGTCTGGGGCTCACCTCCCATGACAGCCTCCGGTCCGAGACTTGCCTCCAAGACTCGCTTCCAGCGTTGGCCTCTGATCCTTGAGTTGCCTCCTCCATTCCCCTCCAAGGAAGTTAAAAAGTTAAGTTTAAAACAAAATCCTCAAGAAAAGAGAAAAAGAATAGGCAGAGTCGAGGATCTCTGGCTGGAGCATCTGACTCTACTTTGGACAAATTTCTGCTGTTACTGTTTTATCATCCTCCTTAGAACATTAAATCACATTAAATTTCATTTATCCTACAGGACTCTACAATTTTTAGTAATTTAGTAGAAACTTCATATAAATGTAGCACACCTTTTCTATAAATGACAATAATAAAGCACAACAGAAGTGACGCAGAGTCAACAGTCAAGCTACTCCTTTGTTATACCATGGAAGGTGCACAAGTTTGCAAATGGAGGCTGGTCATTGTTGTTCAAATGGTTCATAGAATTGAGGTGACCTTCATTCATGGCAGCTTGTACTTGAGAGGTAGCTGCACGTCTAAAGCTGATACTTTGACATTGTCTCTATGTGGCACTTGTCTGTTGATCTGAGGGGAAAAGTCAGATGCCTTGCATATGCTACTTTTCTCAGAAATGACCATTCCATGGGTTTTCTGTGAACACTGATGTGCAGGCTGATTGATCTTATGACAGCTATCAAATTCTGAAAGCCCTGAGACTTAGCAGCCTGTCTCCAGGCTGCCAGGTCCTGAAGGCTGGAATGCAGAGTGTGTCTAATCTGTCATATACTGCCACAAGAGATATAACACACATTTCCATGGCGAAGGAGGAAGTATCACTGGACTCAGTCCACTACTGATGACCCCTTCGCTAGATCTCATCTTCCAATGTCATGAAGGTCATAACCTCCAGTTTAAAAAAATGCTTTAAAAGTACTACATTTTACACATGAATTACATATCACAGCTATACATCAGACAAATCACTGAGTCAAACATTCTCCTCTCCACTCTAAGCTTCCCAAGGTGGCTGCTGCAATATCCAACCATTATAGACTTTTAAAGTGTCTATTCCTGATTTTGAAAGCATCTAAAGCACTACTATCTAAAGTTTCAGAAAATGAAACTGTTACTGAAGCATATTTATAAGAAAGTCAACAATGATTAGCATTCAGAGAAAGTGAGTACTGCAGATGGCGGAGATCAGAGTCAAGAGTGTGGTGCTAGAAAAATACAGCAGGTCAGGCCGCATCCAAGGAGCAGGAGAATCGATGTTTTGGGCATAAGCCCTTCATCAAGAATGAGATGAAGGACTTATGCCCGAAACGTCGATTCTCCTGCTCCTCGGATGCTGCCTGACCTGCTGTGCTTTTGCAGCACCACACTCTCGACAATGAATAGCATTAGCAGATGCAAGCCCTGATATGGGGAGAAAAACATGGAACTGTGGGGTGGGTGTGGATTTGTTGGGCCAAATAGTATGCTTCCGCACTATAGGAATTCCATGATTCTATGATTCTACATCTCAATTAACATCGCTGTCCATTATAACTAATGAACATACAATATAAAATCTATGAATTTCATTTGGAAATGCAGAGGTAATTAACTCAGTATGGTGATACACATAATTTCCTTTATTCAGTGATCCAGCTAAAAATCCAGCCACCTCCAGAGTAAATTGTATATACCTATACTGCCATACATTTCTGATGGTGCATAAGTATGAACTAAGGCAATCAACATGTTCTTTACATTGAGCTATTTTCGTAGAAACTAGAATTCCAACGCATCCAAAATTTAGGAACTATTGCTAAAATTTTCAAAATATCCATTGCGAGAATAATACCTTTAAAAAAAACAAGTGATAATTTCAGTGCAAACAAAATCAGAAGAGAGATAAAATGGGCACGAGTTTGTTATCACTTATTTTATTCTATCATATAATGTCAATATTCCTTCTAGTGTAAAAGCAAAATACTGCAGATCCTGGAAATCTGACATAAAGTGAGAAAAAGCTGATGAAACTCTTTTTATCTCCAGAATGTTCATAATATTCCCTATTGTGTTAATGTCAGTATTACCATGGGATGAGAAGAGCTGGATGAGAGATCTGACTATTTTAGCTATGGCTTACTCATCTCATTTTCATGCCAGGTAAGTCACAGTTTAGAACAAATACTTGGGATGCTGGGGAGTATATTTTCTACCAGTAAAGTAGTTGCTACATGGAGACTAGAAGTTGAAACTTTCCATCTTGCATTCATCAGAACTAGGACATAAAAACACAGACTTGGTAAAAACAGTTATCTTTTTTTTGTGATAATTCCCTGTTTATTTTCTTTTTTTCTTTTTTTAACCCCCACACTACCGCCTAACCGTGATAATGCTTATTTTTTCCCAGCACCCATGTTGTGTGTGTGCAGGTGTGAGACACAGTGAAAGACACAAGATGCATGAATCTTTATTCAATTTCCACCACCAGGAAGATAGGAAAACACCCGGGTGGCCAGTGACAAGCGCTGCCCTTCACATCAAAGGGCAATGCTGTGTGATCAAAACAGTGAAGGGGAGGGTAGGGGCACAGGTATCATTTTATTTTTTTTTTATTTTTTTTTTGTGCAGGTGTGAGACACAGTGGAAGACACAAAGTGCACCAATCTTTATTCAATTTCCACCACCAGGAAGATAGGAAAACACCCGGGTGGCCAGTGACAAACACTGCCCTTCACATCAAAGGGCAATGCTGTGTGATCAAAACAGTGAAGGGGAGGGTAGGGGCACAGGTATCATTTTATACAGAATGAAAAAGGGTGCTGATTGGTTAGGCCATATTTGGCATGAAAATGCAGCATAAACAGTCATTGTCAATATTACCTGACAGACCAGGCCAGTAGATTCTGATTAGTCAGGGCAGATTTCTGGGGATGCAGCAGTGTTTTGGCTGTCTCCATGATCTCTTTTATTAAAAAAAATCCTAAAACTGAGAAGTGCAAGACTTCTAGTCTCCTTTTGCCAATATTGAATTTCAGTAAAATAATGTTGGTGTTGATGTAATATTTTTCCGAAACTGTTTTTGTCATACTATTTTGCTCCCAATGAAGCTTTTTCAATTGGACGGTGTCCTCGCTCATCCTCTCAAAGCAATTCTGTCAAAATGCAGTTTGCTTCTCTATCTGCTCAAATATAGGATGGAACTGCCAGAATTATTCTCCTTTCTGCCATATGGAGAAAGATTGTGATTTGTCCAAGGGTAAATTCATTTGCAGGCAAAACATAACCTCTCCCACCTGTTGGTTGACATTTACAAACAACTAAGACATAAATCTGTTGAAAATTGTTTTTAAGCAGAATCAGCACCAGATGTTATTTAAAAAAACCCTCTATTTCTCATATACAATAAGGAATTTGGTAAAGATGCTGAAATATATAGACAGTGACTTTAACACCAAACAGATTTTGAATCAGTGGGTGGCAAGGTGATTTTGAAACTCACCAGCTGCACCAGAAATAGGTCAGAATCATTTTAACTCACAGAAATTTCACAGTTGAGTATTCCATCTGATGTGCTGATACATTGTATGGAACTTTAGCTAGGAAATGTATAGGAAACAGCAAAGCTATTTCTTATGACTTTACAAGTCTTACAAGTCCAATGGCATACAAGGATCCTAGAGATTTCTGCAATGTGTTTGTAAGTGCCATTTTACCCATGATGCTGGATTGCCACCTGTCTTCAGGATTTCTCTGCCATAGCAGACAGTGAAGAAGGTTTTCGAAGATTACTAAGGAATCTTGATCAAATCAGTCAATGGGCTGAAAAATGGCAGATGGAGTTCAATCTGGATAAATGCAAGGTATTGAATTTTGGTAAAACAAACAAGGATAGGGCTTATACAATTAATGGTAGGGCCTTGGGTAGTCTTGTAGAGCAGAGGGACCTAGGGGTTCAGGTACATAATTCTTTGATGTTAGCGTCACATCTGGACAAGGTGGATAAAAAGATATCTGGCATGCTTGCCTTCATTGTACAGTCCTTTGAGGACAGGAGTTGGGAAGTCATGTTGAGCTTGTACAGGACACTGGTGAGGCCTCTTCTGGGATACTGTGTCTAGTTCTGGTCGCCCAGTTATAGGAAGGATATTATTAAGCTGGAGAGGATTCAGAAGAGATTTACCAGGATGTTGCCAGGTATGGAAGGTTTGAGTTACAAAGAAAAGCTGAACAGGCTGGGGCTTTTTTCACTGCAATGCAGGAGGTTGAGAAATGACCTCATAGAGATTTATAAAATAATGAGGGGCATAGATAGAGTTAAATACCCCTATAGTGGGGTATTTCAAAACTAGGGGTGCATTTTTACGGTGAGAGGAGAGTTTTAAAAACTTGAGGAGCAATTTTTTTTTAAACAGAGGGTGGTTCGCTTGTGGAATGAACTTCCTGAGGAAGTGGTGGATGTGGGTTCAATTACAATGTTTAAAAGACATTTGGGTAAGTACATGTATAGAAAAGATTTGGAGGGATATGGGCCAGGGGCAGGCAGGTGGGACTAATTTAGTTTGGGACTACGGTGGACATGGACTGGTTGGACCATGGGGTCTGTATCTGTGCTGTGTGACTCCATTACATTATAACTAGGAATGAGCGAGCATGATGACAACTCAGATGTGTCCAGTTCAGCTGAACTACATAAGCGTCAAGACTGTGGTGCTGGAAAAGCACAGCAGGCCAGTCGGCATCCGAGTAGCAGGAAAATCAACATATCAGGCATAAGCCCTTCATCAGGCATGAGGTTTGCAGGCCGGCGGGTGCTGAGAGATAAATGGGAGGGGGTGGGGCCAGCAACAAGGTAGCTGAGAATGCGATAGATAGATGAAGGTGAGGTAGAACTTGATGGGTTGGAGAGGAGGGTGGAGCGGATGGATGGGAAAGACAGTGGACAGATCAAGAGGGCGGTGCTGAATTGGAGGCTCGTGACTGGGATATGGTGGGGGGAGGGGAAATGAGGAAACTGGTGAAATCCACATTAATCCCATGGGTTGCAGTATCCCAAGGGGGAAGATAAGGCGTTCTTCCTCCAAGCATTGGGTGGTAAGGGTTTGGCAATGGAGGAGGCCAGGACCTGCATGTCCTTGGTGGAGTGGGAGGGGGAATTGAAGTGTTCAGCCATAGAATGGTGGGGTTGGTTGGTGCGGGTGACCCAGAGATGTTCTCTGAAACAATCCATGTTGGTGTCCTGTCTCCCTGATGTACAGGAGACCACATCGGGTGCAACAGATACAGTAGATGACACTGGTGGAGGTACAGGTGAATTTCTATTGGATATGTAAGGATCCTTTGGGGCCTTGGATGGAAGTGAGGGGGGAGGTACGGGCACAGGTTTTGCACTTCCTCCCCCCTCACCTCCATTCAAGGCCCCAAAGGATCCTTCTACATCCAGCAGAAATTTACCTGTACTTCCACAAATGTCATCTACTGTATCCGCTGCACCCGATGTGGTCTCCTGTACATCAGGGAGACAGGACGCCAACTTACAGATCGTTTCAGAGAACATCTCTGGATGACCGGCACCAACCTACCCCACCACCCCATGGCTGAACACTTCAACGCCCCATCCCACTCCATCAAGGACATGCAGGTCCTGGGCCTCCGCCACCGCCAAACCCCAACCACCCGACCCCTGCAGGAAGAATTTTAAGCCTCATCTTCTGCCTTAAGACCTTGCAACCCCTTGGATTAATGTGAATTTCAGCAGTTTCCTCATTTCCCCTTCCCCCCACCTTATCCCAGTCCCATGCTTCCAACTCGGCACCACCCTCTTGATCTGTCCATCATCTTTCCCATCCATCCGCTCCATCCTCCTAACTGACCTATCACCTTCTCCCCACCTTCATCTACCTAGTGCATTTTCAGCTACCTTCCCCCTGGCCCAACACCCTCCTATTTATCTCTCAGCCCCCTGGCCCACAAGCCTCATTTTTGATGAAGGTATTATGCCTGAAACATTGATTCTCCAATTCCTCAGACCCATTGTGCTGTTCCAGTGCCACACACTCGACTCTGACCTCCAGCATCTGCAATTCTCACTTTCTTCTAACTGAACTATTTAAAAGCCCACTACAAAGCTGTTGAAGGATTATCCAGATTGTTAAACAAAGGAAACATCTGTACCAATAAATTCCCATGTGAAAAGACTACACCTCACTTCACAGTTGCGTTTATAAAGATGCTACTGTGTTATGTCAGAGCCCACAGGGAGACTCTCTTCCATACTAACAGGAGAAAAAGGAACAAGCAGGCATTGTTGGAGATTGTGGAGGATATTACCAACTGGAGTCTGACACCATACCAAGGATGCAAAGCTGGAAAAGGCTTTACAATCTAATCAGTTGCAAGTACATCCTGATGTGCCCTGACTTCGACTGCTCCTCATCCTGTTTTCCTGAGCCTACTCCTGCACATTTCACACGTCATGTGAACAAGGGCAAATGGTGGAGACAGGGACATCAGTAGAGAGCTCCCCTTCGACAGCGTGAGGTGCTGAAAGCTCTGCTCAGGTGGAAGCAGATGCTGAGCCTCAGGGAACGTTGGAGCTCTGCTGCTGCTCTGCAACGTGTGTGAGATGCTGGCAGTCTTTCTAATCACACTGTTCAGAGAGAGTGATCGAAGCTGTCTTTCTCAAGCTTTGCTGCCGTAATGTGACAAGACTTTTCAATTATGCCTTTGTTCATGGAAAGAATGGTCCACTTGTCTGGAGCAGTGGATTGGTTTTACAGTGAATTGCACATTCTGAACGGAACCTTAAACAAGATTGACAAAAACTTAGCCTGAGCCCTTCATAAGCATCAAATAATTCTTCCGTTTATTTCAACTGGGAAGTATGTGTGGAACATGTCAGGGAAAATAGAAAAAAGGAAAATGAAATTGGGGAGTGTGCTCAAAGCTTTTCCATGTCTCATGCCCTCAGTCAGCATTCACATGGTGCCTCTTGTGCCACTAAATGAGTTAAATATGCTCAGGAGCAGGTGGACAGTCCTTGGAGAGGCTCTCACAGATCCTAAAGCCCCAAGGACACCAGTCAAGTGATTCTCAGCGGTCTGGGACGAGAGACGCGAGAAACTGCCTCTACCTCTGCTGAGGTCACAAAGGTTGCACCCAGGAAGAGAAAAGAACAAATAAGGATTCTGTAATTGTGCATTGGTGTGCCCATGGGTGTTTTATGCAATGTTGGATTGTTGAGTTTCTGTTCAATATTTCAGTTACATAAAAATTATTTGCTTGTCCTTTTTTGACTGAGGCCTGGCAAGTAAATTTCTTTCTTGTGACGAATGGTAAGACAAGCATTAAGGGAGAAAATGGGTGTCTGTGACCGTGATGCTTTGTTGATTGTAAGACAGCTTTGTGTTGGGCATGTTGAGGTCTAATTGGATACAGCATATGGCCACCAGATGGATGCACTGGTTGAAATTAATTGAAATCTGCCAGAATTCGGCCAGACCAGGCTGCACAGCAGACAATGTACACTGCTGCTAGTTCAGGCCCCATCACATTTTTCCACTTTGCTATGTTGCTCCTCTGTGTAAGAAATTCTGTGCTCAGGACCTTCTTCTGTTTGCAGCTACCATGAAATATTGCACAGAATACCATCATCGTTCAAGAGATCTCGGTTGGTGCATACTAAATGGCTCCAGATCTGTCCAGGTTGCCAAAGCATATCTTCAGCATTCTGGCTGCTTGCTTGATGGCAATTCACATGGTCATCAGGCTTTGTCTGCATAGCTAAAAACTGATAAGATATAAGAGCAGAAGCAGGCCATTCAGCCAATCATATCATTCAATGAGATCATGGCTGATCTGACTTTACTCAACTCCATTTTGTTTGCTTTTTTCTCATAATCTTACTAATTAAATATCTGTTTAACCCAACCTTGAATATACTGAAAACAGCCTCAACATCCCTCCGCAGTACAGAATTCCATAGATACACTACTCTCTGAGAGAATAAATTTCTCCTCATCTCTGTCTTAATTACTTGGCCCCTTTTTCTGAAACTATGCCCTCTGATTCTATACTGCCCCACAAATAGAAATAATCTTGCAGCATCTAATCTCATCTGGTTCAGTCCTTCGGGGAAGGAAAATCTACCATCCTCACCTGGTCTGGCCTACATGTGACACCAGATCCACAGCAATATGGTTGACTCTTAAATGACTTCTGAAATGGCTTAGCAAGTCATTCAGTTCTTCTCAACTGTTATAAAACCTGATAAAAGGAATGAAGTAGACCTACCACCACAGAAATTTACCAAATCAAGAAACAGCCTGACGCACAATCACTCTCACAGAATCATACTTTACAGAAAATGTCTCAGAAACTGTCCTTGCGTATCTTCTGTGCCACTGCAGAGAGACCACTAGAGGTAGTGGCACGGGTGCTATATAGTTAAGATGGAGTTGCCCTGGGAGTCCACAATAATGACTCCAGAATTCAATCCCCAAAAGCTTCCCAGCATCTGGTCAAACAAGAAAATCTCCTACTGATTACCACCTAGAGTCCTTCCTCAGTAAAAAAAAAAATCAGTTCTCGTCTATGTTGAAAACTACATGAAATACTTACAGAGGGTGGCAATGCACTTTGGACAGAGGACTTCAAGGTCCATCACCAGAAGTGGTTCAGCAGCACCACCACTGACTATGTTGACTGAGTTCTAAAGGATATAGCTACTGGATTGTGTCTGTGAGAATGGTGAGGAAACCGACGAGAGGAAAAAAACATAGTTAAACCTTGTCCTCATGAACCTATCTATAGTACATGTATTTGTCTGTGATAGTATGAGTAAGAGTGACCAAATGGACTTGTGGAAACAATGTCTGGTCTTCACAATGGGATTGGGGGTACAATAACTTGTTCACTGATGCTCAGTTTAGGTCTGCCAAGGCCATTCAGCACTTGATCTCATCATGCCTTGGTCCAAATTTCAAGAAAAGTGCTGAACTCAAGACAAGAAATGAGGGTCACTGCCCTTGACATGAAGGCAGCATTTGACCAAGGAGATCTGACAATAAATGGAGTCAGGGAGAAGCTGTCCTGGTTGTAATCATTTACTGGAACAAAAGAGTTGGTTGTGATTGGTAGAGGTCAGCAATCTCAGCCACAGGACAGGACTGTAAGTGTTCATCAGGATAATATCCCAGGCCCATCCTCAGTTACTTCATCAATGACCTTCCCTCCATCATAAAGGTCAGAAGTAGAGACACCATTTTCAACACCATTCACCAATTTTCATATACTGAAGACATTCAAGTCCAAATGTAGCAAGAGTTCAATGACATCCAGGGTTTATGTGGCAAGTAATATTTCCAAGATGAAAGTACTAGGCAATGACCATCTCCAACAAGAGGAAGTTCAAACATTACCCCTTGACATGCAATTAATTCACTGAGCTGAATCCCCAAATATCAACATTCTGGGCTGATCATTGATAGAATTTGAACTGGACTAATCACATAATCCTAGCGAGTTTTTCACACTATCTTCACAAACCCACCTCATTTCCTATGCACCACACCCCAACTGGGCCCCACTCATCATATTCTCCTACTCACATTCAGTGGAAGTACTCACCACTGCTGAAATATACTGGGATCTTTGGCGCTGGCACCATTTGAAAAGGCAGTTGTCCACCAAGTCAAGTATTAGCAGTCTGGAGCTGCATGGTTCATGTAATTTGCCCTGGACATGACAGTCAAGGGAAAATTGGTGCCCCGCTTTGCAGACAGAGAACCAGAAGTCCTGATGGGTGAGCTGGTGTATTGGATTGCTTCCCTCTTGCCCCAGGACAGGCAAAGGAGACCACAACACCAACAACTATGGTCCAAAGTTGCCAGCTGGTTCAATTGATGCCCATAGTATGCATAAATAACTTACAATGCAGCAAGTAGGTCAATAATATCACCACTTTCCAAGGGTAAGTGCCACCACCTTCTATCTGCTACCAAGGTTCATGGTCTACCATTCTCACTATTGCATGTAACATCTCTCCTCTTTCTCTCTTAACCACCATAAACTCCCAGACCATTAACTGTGCATGACCTCTGCACTGCCTATTCAGTCACGGGGGCATCTCATCATGTTTCTCCCACCTGCATCGGCACTCACAATGGTGACATTCACTTTCATCTCATTCAGTTCCCCAATTATATCACTGCAGGAGAAAATTCCCCACATTGAGACCTGAGACCATTCGTGGATGCCAGAACATACATATTCCAAAAACCATTACAGTGCTACATGGATACTGAAACTTTGGTGGATGTGTCAATGAGATTAGAGTAGGAGCCATCTGGTGAGCACATCAGTGCTACATCTCTGCAACTGGTCAAGAAAGAAACAACTGAAGTCACTGGCATTCAGAGGACCTACTCAGCCCCATGGAGGACAGACTCCATGGTGTTAGAAATTTAGACCTTCATAGAAATGCACAAGAGCAACAGGCAGGCTTGTTGGAAGCATGTGGGACATGACATAAAGATTGCAGGACTGCACTGGTGGTGTTTGCATTATGTAGTCTCTGGATGTGATTATTTAACTGCCTCTATGGACAGGTTAGAGCCAAAA
Source organism: Chiloscyllium plagiosum (assembly GCF_004010195.1). Classification (NCBI taxonomy): domain Eukaryota; kingdom Metazoa; phylum Chordata; class Chondrichthyes; order Orectolobiformes; family Hemiscylliidae; genus Chiloscyllium; species Chiloscyllium plagiosum. The sequence continues at coordinate 37,887,802 of NC_057727.1, read as the reverse complement.
AAACTGCAGGTGCTGGAATCCAAGATAGACAAACAGGAGGCTGAAAGAACACAACAAACCAGGCAGCATCAAGAGGTGGAGAAATCAACGTTTTGGATGTAACCCTCCTTCACTTCTCCATCTCTTGATGCCTGCCTGGCTTGCTGTGTTCTTCCAGCCTCCTGCTTGTCTTCCATGGACAGGTTGGCAGCTGTGAAGAATAGCCAGGCCCAGCACACTCACTGTCTGCTGGATATACACACACAGATCTGCACTCCAACCCGCCAGCTACTCCAGCAAGATGACGGGGGATGAGGAACCTCGACCTCGATCCATGGCCCTTCCTCACAAGGAGACAGGGCATTGGCAGGAGACACCTAACTAGAGGAGAAACCACACACGGGCCTCATGGAAGTCTCCCTGGATACTACACAGTTGGTTGGCCTTCCACATCCATCCTATCTTGTTGAAATTCCTGTTTTTGAGGAGGGTACACTCTGCATGTCTTGGCCACAAAAATCCTTGTGGTTACCCAACCAAGAGTCCAGGACCAACTTGTTCCACTATACAGTAGGTTTCCTCCACTTTTGCTGCAGGTCCTGGGATTACTCCAAGATGCAGTGGATGAAGAAGAAGGTAAAAGACCTTCTGAGGGCACACAGGTTGAATGGATATCACTTCATTGTAATTACATTCTCATGTTTGCATCAACACTGCGTATGCAAATGTCTGGCCAGTAGCAATTGCAAGATTGTATGTACAGGGTCTAGACATCCTTTGCATTACATAAGGATTAAAGCGAAGTAAACATCTCCTGCACCATGTGCAGGCTTTGGACAATTGGAGGATGCTTGCTATTTTGAACTGGAGTGAATCTTTCCAGGCTAAAAGATATTACTTGTATATCCCAGCCATTAGTGGTATTGATTCCTGACAGTACATAATGCAATCAAAACTGTTTGGGGCTCAGATTTGTATAGCAGGTTAATGATGGAAATGTGTTGCTGGAAAAGCGCAGCAGGTCAGGCAGCATCTAGGGAACAGGAGAATCGACGTTTCGGGCATTAGCCCTTCTTCAGGTTAATGCCTTGGTTTCACACACAGCTCATAGCTGCCTTTCATCTGCATTGTGTGGATGACTTTGTAATGCTATTACCCTTTGAAGGGCCTCACATCATTCAAAAGTGAAGCCCCCTCTATCAGAGATCAAAACACTTAATCCACCCACACCAGGTGTGGTGGCAGCCATTTTGAGTCCCATTGTGCACTTAATTTTTTCATAACAATGATAGAAGGCAATGGTTACTGAGTGTCAGGCTCAGCCTCTTACCCTTGGTGAACCCTGAAAAGTACACATTTCTTTTGTAATAGTTCTCCCGCTCAACCTCTTTGCTCATGAAGTATGTTCCGAGATGTTGGTGATTGGTGTCCATGAGAGAGGTCCAGAGGACTAAACAATGAACTGGAGTCACCAGGTAACTGCCCTAATTTTTACGTCAGGAATTGTCATCATCTAGTTTCTATCCAGTAGTTGGGAGAATGGAAAACTGCATAACAACGAGGTGAGATTGGATAAAAATCAAATGTTGATACACAATAATACATGCAAATAGGCATTTTGTTGCTTACTAGTGAGAATTTCATCTCAATGTCTGACAATCATTGGAAAATGTGAAGTTTTGCTCTCAACATCAAGAAGCCACTCGTCAAATATACTATATGATTTTCCCAACTTTTTATTCACAGAACCTCATGTCATTCAGTGCCTGTGAAAATGCCTGGTCACCATTAGCTTTTAATTCCAGATGTTTGTTGAATTCAAATTTCACCATCTGCCTTGGTGAGATTAGAATGCATGACCACAGAGTGACATTACCACTACGTAATAATGATAATTTATGGTTATTTAAAAGGGTAATTAACATAAACAACCACTAGAAAGTGACAAGTGACAAACTCGAGGTGTTATGGTGATATAGCAAGCAAGCATAAAATCCAGGCTGACACTCTGGGGACATTTATTTGAATCCCATCAGAGCTAATGATAAACTTTGAATTTAATAAATTTGGAATTTAAAATGCTGACCAATGACTAAGCAATAAAATGATTTTTCCCATTTTTTTAAAGAAACAGAGCAGTAGAGCTACATATTAGTCCAGGGTAGTGATGGGAATCAAAGACAAGTTAAACAGTTGGGTTTAATTAATACTAACCTTGGTTTCCCTCTGGTGGGATACATTCCAACCTGGCCTCAGTGGAATTCACATGAAAGCAAGAATTGGAAAGTGGCTGAACTTTAGCCTGTGTTTTTCTCCTCTCGCAGCCTGCTTTTTGGGTAGGTTTTTGTGGAGTGAGAAAGGGTAAATAATTTTTCAGCTAAATCTCACTCACTCACTCACCCGACCAATCATTCACACATCCAGCAAGCTACTCACACACCCACAAAGCCACTCACCCAGTCAGCCATTAACTCACTTGCCAACCTAAACAGCCACCCAACCAGCCAGCAGGGGTCAACATATTTTGTCTTTGAGGACTCCTGAGGTTTTCTCAAGGGCTACATTTTGGTTTTCACAAGTTATTTTTTTCATTCTCCCACCCACTGACTTATTGGATGATGCAGCCATTGTGGTAACAGTGACTTTAGTATTTCTGTTCTATATAAGGCACAGGAACAGAACTAGAATAATTCACCGATGAAGGAAAGTATGCCTTCTTGACCATTCTATCCACCTGTGTTTGGTTTGAACACTGAAGGGATAACTCAAAATTTCTAAATTTTGAGTAATGTCTAAATTTAGTTGTATGAATATCCAAGGAAGAGGCTATCAGACTTGCTTTCAAGTGATAGAGAAAGGAATTCTCTGTGGTGTTTCAGTACTGAGAAAGGGGTGCTATTGGGATAGATGGAATAGCATATTTTTGCTGGATGTTTTGAAATCTTTCAAATTGTATTCTATGTAAATAGCTGATTTAATCTATTTTATCTTCTCCTCATTGTAATAAAGCTCTGGTTTTCTGTTAAAACCAGATCTGAAGCAGCCTGTGTTTGTGTTTCAGTGGAAAAACCATCTTGTTAAATAAAAATAAAGAACAGATTTCAGTCTGGGAGATGACTTTTTGTTATTAACATTTATAACCATAACATCATCGCGCAATCTCCTTTACATGACAACCATCATATGATTCTATTTTCTCCTGTACTCAACTTTAAGCCCCTCTCTCCCTAACACCCATCTTGTCGCCTCCTTCTTCCCACACCTATCTTGTTGCCTGTTCATTTCTCTCCTCCCCATTACCTCATTATTTCCTTGCAGCAGTAAAATCAACGTTTCAGGAAAGGCTTTTGCCTGAAACGTCGATTTTACTGCTCCTCGGATACTGCCTGAACTGCTGTGGTTTTCCACCACCATTCTAATCTAGACTCTGGTTTCCAGCATCTGCAGTCATTGTTTTTACCTAGTTGATTTTAACCCTACTGCGAATCCTCTTGCAAGCCTGCCTTGCCTTGAAGAAGTTTTCCTCCTCTCTCTACAAGACTCTCAGGGATTCCCTCTCCCACTGCAACTCCCAGGTGATTTTCTCTGTCCTGAAGCTCTTCAACCATGTCCTGAAACAAACTCACTACTACAGCCACATTTGCTTCCTCAGTGCCTGCCTCCGTAACCAACTCATCCCACATGGACTCCGGACCACCTTTAAACCAGCAGAGTTCAGAACCGAACAGGACAAACAGTACAGACTACAGATTCAAAAACACCAGCAACGGTTCTCCTTCAAGATCCTCCGCTCCACGCTCGCAGCAATGCGCCGGCACCTAACCTCTCTACAGTCAGCCCTGCCTCAGCTGAGGGCCACACTCTCTCAGAACGGCGAAGGACCCCTTCTGTACTATATTCTCAGAAGAATTCATACTCTCAACAAACAGTATTTCAACTCCATCGCTGTATTCCTGATGAAGGACTTTTGTCCGAAATGTCGATTTTACTGCTCCTCGGATGCTGCCTGAACTGCTGTGCTTTTCCAGCACCATTCTAATCTGGACTCTGGTTTCCAGCATCTGCAGTGATTGTTTTTACCTCATTATTTCCTTCCATTCTATTGATGGGACTGACACTTATCTGATTGAACACCCCTGCAAATGGATATTTCTTGGTGACTAGGGACCTTCACGGGCAGATTTATCTACTGCCTCCCTGTGTATATTGAGCATTGCCATCCTGCCAGCTTCTCTCTCACCCCATCAAAGTAAACAGAACTCATTACCAAAATTACAACAAAATCTCCAATAAAATGAAATTATTTCTCCAGCACAATGCAGCGAGTGGAGGGTAGTTTCATATTCCAGACTTCTGTGTAAACTCAATTCCAGTCACAACAAGAAAAATTATCCATTCAACTCCATTCTGACTGAGACAATTGGATCCAAATAATGTAGCCAAACCTGTAGGTAAAACAAACAAGTTACTTTAAATATTTTGTGAAACAGCTTTGCCTGCGCTCTGAAGCAATTTAATATTTAAACTCATTGAAAACCTTGCTGGACACATTCTATCCAGAAATGCAGCTGGCCCTATTACCCTATTCATGCTGACTTGCATTTCCTTCAAATCCCACAAAATGTCATATTTAAGATTCTTATCATTATGATAAGTCTTCTCATTATATCTCCCCTTCCATCTCTATTCAAGTTATAAGAAATGAAAATCAGGTGAGATGCATAACAGATGGATGAATTGATATCACACATTTAGCACTGTTGTCCAAGACAAAAATTATGTCCAGTTACTTAGACTGCGATTGAGTATTATGCAGTGCAGCTGATGCCAGGATTAGCTGAAACAGGTGGAGGTTGGAAGGTTCTAACCTGAAGAAATTAGAGAGTTTCATTAGCAATGTAATGAAAGTAATACATATTATCATTTTTGGAAGTTGGATTTTAATATAGCAGCAGAGGGATCTTGGTCAGTTGTGTGAGGGATTTTTTGAACGTTAGAAATTCATTCTGGCACAGTGACCTAAATGTATCATACCTAAGAAAGCATGTGACTACAATCAAGAGCCTGGGAGAACCCATATTATGTAAAAGATTAAGACATTTATAATGGTGAGTTCAAGACAGACAGATTAAGTTGAACAAGGCTGCTGGTTTTGCTTTGGATTGCTTTGCAATGGATCAACAGTTTCAGTTCAGTTCAGAGGAACCAGTCACCTTAGCAAAAGTGTTTCCTAATCTGTGGAGTTTCCAAGCAAGGACAGCTTCTGAAGAAGTCTTCAAATTGTTAGAATTGAGGAGGTTTGGGCCCATGGAATTGTGAAAGATTCATGCTTACAGCCTCCACAGTCCATGAAAAAGTTATGCAGAAACTTAAAGAGTTGAGAAAGAAGGATAATCTCTGGAATTGAGTCCTTATACTGAATATTGTTCTGAAAAAGGCTCAACCTTCGTTTGGTTGATGGTGTTAAGAATTTTTAAAATTGTCTCCTATATCCATATTGCTCATTTTGTTGTCTTTGATTGTGTATTAAGCTTAGGTCCTACAGCCTGGTGTGAACATATTTCAGAGACAAACTACTACATTACCTGTTCATTGCATTTCCTCTCACCTTAAAAAAACCTATAAATTAAAAAGTAACTTGGTATATATAATTTTGCAGACACATTGTGACTAAATCAATATCAACAATACCTGAAAACTTAATAGCTTGTGTTGCACATTGGGATCATAGTAAAAACAACAGAGACATTCACAACTAATGTAGCCTGAATAACTCACATGTAAAGAAAAAATACTTTCCTTAATCCCATTACATGTTTAACAAAATATCATTTGACATGGATAATGAAAAGAACAATTTATTTCTGTCTTTCCACATACTTTCAATTAACCACTTTGGATTTTTTCTTGGTATATCTGGATATTTTCCTTAGTTTCATTCCATTCTCCCAATATCTCCTGCTGTGTCAAACCTCAACTTTGATTTGACCTCCAACTCTAGTTAATGATTGAAACTGGGATAGTGATAGATTTATTTTAATTAAAGATCCTGACTTGCTTTGGATTCTCTAATTCTTGCAAACATTCCATTTCTTTCTGACTTTCATTTTCTTTCTAACTTGCACTTGATGAAAAATTTGGATTCTAGGAAGCTCCCCCTGATCTCTCTTTGCCAGATTTCCTCCTCCAGGATATAATCAACATGACACTGCTAGAATCCGTCTCTAATCTTCATGAGTTAAGTGAATGTAACTAGTCTCTCAGTCATTATTTCGGTGATTTCTCACTAACAATTCCTGACTAGTATTAAACTTTCTAAGTTTCAAGCCTTGTGTATTATGATTCATCTTCACTTTGCTTTGATTTTGTCTTACTTTGCAAATGAGGTCAGGCTTAAACAAACAAGACCTTGTCCTTAGGGAATGTTTAAACACCATTATGTGCATTGAACGAACTGTTCTAGACTGTGCAGTTGCTCTGTTACAGAACAGGAAAAGATTTAGCTTGTGTTGAAGAGAAATATGAAAGTACTGCTAAGCTTGTCATCCAGTAAATGCTTCAGCAAAGATCTCCAATGAATCTTTACACTGCTATCCACAGCAGATGCAGGGTGATATGGTGGTATTAAAGTGTGTTTGATTGTACTCTTACTCAGATATATTCCAAACTCTTCTGATGTAAATTGTGAACTATTACCTGATGCCAACACTATGCGATCTCATAAATTACAACCTGATTCTCAAACCTCATAATTTTGAAGTATTGGGAATAGATTCAACATTTATCCATTTGCAACAGCTATCAAAATAGGGTACAATTTTCTCCTGCTTCAAAGAAATTGACACAAACTCATTCTCACAATTTCCTTGAGTTAAACTATGGGACAAATTATGTTTGGATCATCTCTCATTCTGAAACACATTTCACGGCTTTTCACCAACTCATTATCATTTAATATTCAGTCTTCCTTGCTCAAAAAGCATTTGTGTTCTTAGTCTCGACTGTAAATAGTTTAAATTTGACTTAGCATTTTCTTGTAGTTGCTTTGCAAGATAGCAGATAGCCTGTTCCACATCTCCAGTTTCTTACCACATTGTGATTTGTCCAGAAACATGCCATGACTATTGCTATCCATTTGTGCCTAGGACAGGACACAGAGGCACCACCGGTCATCACCATCGATGACTACGAACTCAATGTCATCCATCAGTTTACGTCCCTTGGCTCATGCTGACAACCTCTCCTTGATCACAGAGATCGACAAGAGGATCAGGAAAGCAGTCTCAACTCTTGCTTGACTCACAACTCGAGTATGGACAACTCCCAAGCTGACAGTGAAGACAAAAATGTCAGTCTACAACACCTGAGTCATAAGCACACTGCTGTATGGCAGTGAGACATGGACTACATACGCCAGACAGGAGAGAAGACTGAACACATTCCACTTGAGGAGTACCTGCCATATCCTGGGCATATCCTGGAAGATAAAGTGTCCAACACAGCAGTCCTATCTCGCGCTGGCTTTCCCAGCGTGTATACTCTGCTGAGGCAGCGAAGACTGCGCTGGCTGGGCCATGTCCACTGCATGGAGGAGCGTCCACTGGGAACAAACCCACTGGGTTCCCCCAGCTGCGCTACAAGGATGTCTGCATGAGGGACAAGAAGGCGCTAGGAGAGTCTTACAGTACACTGCATGAGATGGAGAAGCACTCTGAACCAACACCACGAAACAGGGAAAATTGAGTGCTGCACTAGACAAGCAGGTACGAAGGAAGGAGTGCAGCAGTTCTAGCAGATCAACAACCACATACAGATGTGACCTCTGAGATCAGGACTGTCACTCCAGCACTGGTCTCTTCAGTCACGAGCGATGTTGCTTCAGGAAAGCAGAAATCCAGAACAACGAGGATGCAACCCATGGTCAGCCGTGACCAAAAGGGGCCTCATTTGTGCCTGATTGTAGAGGTATCTTGGAAGTAATGAACCAAGTGAACCAGGAGAGTGAGTTGAATAACATAAAATCAGGAGATTTGTTCAAGCTGGGTTTGGGTCCTACTTAGGAACAGAAATGATAATTCAGCTCCTTAACCCTTTTCTGACATTCAAATAGATCATGGCCGATCTGTACATATCCCACTTACCATTTTTTAAAAACATTCACAGGATGTGAGCATTAGTGGCTGGGCCAGCATTTATTGCCCATCTCTAATTGTCCAGAGGGAGTCACAGTAAGCCAGACCAGGTAAGGACATTAGTGATACAGTTACATTTTTTTAACAATCGACAACAGTTTCGCTATCATCATTAAACTCTCTTTTTTTAAAATTCAAATGCTATCATCTGCCAAGGCAAGATTTCAACCCAGGTCACCAGAACATTGCTTTGATCTTGGGATTAATTGTCTCGTGGTAAGTAGGATAGGACACAGAGGCACCACCAGTCATCACTATCGATGACTACGAACTCAATGTCATCCATCTGTTTACGTCCCTTGGCTCATACTGACAACCTTTCCTTGGACACAGGAGATCAAAAGAGGATTGGGAAAGCAGCCTCAACTCTTGCTCGCCTCACGACTCGAGTATGGACAAATCCCAAGCTAACTGTGAAGACAGAAATGTCAGTCTACTATGCCTGCGTCATAAGCACACTGCTGTATGGCAGTGAGACATGGACTACATATGCCAGACAGGAGAGAAGACTGAACACCTTTCACTTGAGGAATATCCGCCGTATCCTGGGCATATCCTGGAAGTCAGTGTCCAACACAGTGGTCCTATCTCACGCTGGCCAACTAGGCCATTCCTTCCCTAGTGAAATGTCCCCTAGTGAGAGGACCAAATGCGAGGCAACTGCCTGACCAATAGAGGGGTTCAGCCAATTTAATTATTCAACTGTCTATTTAGAGTCCGCCCTTGAGGTATTTTGCTGACAGAAGTACAGCCTCTGACAGAATAAAGAGGCCACCAGTTTCATGGACGAAGCTTCCTGTGACAGCTTGATGAGGACATCGGAGTTGCAAGTTCCATGCAGAACAACAGAGAAGTGGGAAAGGCTACCAAAGTGACATTCTTTTTTTCCATTTTTAACTTCTCCTTCATCCTTACACTCTCTTGGTACATGTGCTGAATTCCTAAAACTACAGATCTTCTGAAAAGGATCAACAATATTTGCATCTTCTGGGAAAATGGTTGAATTAATCCTACTACCGAAAGTGCATGCTTTGGATGGCTGCTTTAGCCCTACCTCGTGGTATAGTCCTGCCATTTATGTTTGGGTTTTGCAGGTCTTTATTAGGAAACCTAAACCATTGTTAAAAAACACGAAAAGAAAGCAAACGCTGTCCTCTGACAACAATTCCCATGACTTCTTTTAGAAAAGTTTGTAAACCAGGACTGTACTTCTGGCTACCAATTCATAATTGATCTCAATGTTGAAGGTGAATGTAAATATCAATTGGGCAGTGAAAGAAAGTTATCATTAATGCCATTGGAGCTTAAAGAAATGAAATTTAGACTAGATAGACTTGATCTTTAAAATGCAAATTATTTAAATTTACAATCATAAATGGTCTGCATAATTCTGAATTAGTGGACATTGAACTCTGGAAGATGTTCAGAAAAGTCTTGTCGGCAAATAAGTATTCCAAGTCTGCTGTCATGAATCCATCAAAGTATAACTAAAATCTCAGCATGACACCAAAGGAAATCATGGAATATGCTGATGAGAGACTGCAACTACTGCATGACTGAATTTGTTTTGACAACATTTAGTCAATTATATTTAATCCTTAATATGAGGAAAGATAAGGCTGTCTCAAGATCCATATTTGCACCATGATTTAATCTATTAATTCTTCTAAAACAGAGTAACCTGAATGGGGATTATAATGATAAACATAAATTATCAAGCCACTTAAATAAATTTGTCACTTCCCCACAACCAAACTTAATGTGAATTACGTGTGACTACAAATACTTGTGAATTTGCCAAGTTCTCCACAAATAAAAAAGATTAAAAGTCAATTTCAAAACACAGCATGTTCATTGTTAGTGCTAGTGTATTTTAAGGAATTAGACATTGAAGAATTACATGACCCTAAGTTTATCATTGGAATAGAAATTCTGCAAAATGTAAAACATTCAGACTCCTGGAATACTGCACAATTATATATCCAAATCTAATTACCTATGCTAAAAGAGAAGAGGAAACAATGCTTACAAGCATAATCTCCTATCTCTCTAGTATGTGGGAATGCTCTGAGAACTGCTGATGTGTGTTGGAATACAATCAACTACAATTTCCTTTTACTAGTTACCACCAAGTTAATGGTCCATAGGTTTAATTACTTTACTTCACATTTGTTAGAACTAGTGAAAAGAATGTCAAAAACCAGAGTTCATTTACAATGAGAACACTTGTTGTCTTCATGATCTTACGTTGGATCATAAATCATGAAACCAAAAAAACAGAAATGTTGGTGCTGAAATGTGAAAGCAGACGAGTCAGATCCAAGGATTGTGTCTGACCACAGAATTTGCTTTGCCTATAATTAGGCAGTTCTACTTTTGTCGAAAGTTCAGTTTATATTCAGAGCCTGGAAGAGTACTAGACGGGTGTAGTCACATATATAAGCAGAAGAAATGTAAAACAGACCATACCTTTTATCCAAAAGGACAATAATTGTTCATTTACAAATATACATAGGAAAATATGAATCAGAAGCAGGACTGGGCCATTCAAACCTGTAGTTTCATTCAATAAGACCATAGCTGATATGATTATATCCTCAAATCCACATTTCCAACTATATAATTTCACCAACCTGTTTAGCATGAATTTATCTCTGCCATAAAAATATTTGCATACTCTAAGAAACTTCAAAGACTCATGACTCTCTGAAGGAAAAGATTTCACCTAATCTCTGTTTTAATTGGTTGACACCTGACTTTTAAACAGGGACCTGTAGTTCTCTAGACCTCTGTAAGGTGAAACATTTCCTCCATATCTCACCTTGTCAAATACCTCAGGATCTTATATGTTTGAATCAAGTCACCACTTACTCTTCAAAACTCCAGAAGAGGCAAGTTTAGCTTGTCCAACCTTTCCTCATAAGACAACATTACATTCCAGGTATTATTTAGTAAACCTTCTTAGAACTGATTCCAACAAGTTTACATCCTTCCTTAAATAAAGTGACCAATGTAACACATAGTACTTCAGATATAGTCTCAATGGCGGTCTGTATAACTGAAGCATAGCTTTTCTACTTTTGTTTTCAATTCCACTTATTACATATCCATGTTAGCTATGGGTGGCATAGTGGCTCAGTGGTTAGCACTGCTGCCTCACATTACTAGGGACCTGGATTCAATTTCAGCCTCAGGCGAGTGCCTGTGTGGAGTCTGCACATTCTCCCTGTTGTGTGTGCGTGTGTGTTCCCTCTGGGTGCTCCAGTTTCCTCCCATGGTCCAAAGATATGCAGGTTAGATGAACTGGCAATGCTAAATTGCCCATAGTGTTCAGGGATGTATAGGTTAGGTGTATTACTCAGGGTAAATGTAATGGGTCTGGGTGGGTTACTCTTTGGAGGATCTGTGTTGGGCTGAAGGGCCTGTTTCTAACTGGAGGGATTCTAGTTCTAATATTTACCTACTCACTTAACCACATTATCTTGTCTCCTATCTATCTTTTTGTCAATTCCCTTTGTAAAAACATTGCTTGAATAATATAATGTGCAATTATCAGGGGTATGCAGGAGTGTACAGTTGAGGCTAAAATCAGATCACCTGGTGAAGCATGTTCAAACAGCCAAGTGTTTGGATGTTTGTATAAGTTGCCATCTTCTTACTTGACTATATGGGTGGTGGTGGTGATGAACCTGAGGTTCACCACACCTCAAGGAGAGTCTCAGCTGGTGCAGGAATTGAACCCACACTGTTGGCATCACTCTGCATCACAAACTAGCCATCCAGCTAACTGACGCCCACCCCATGTGTACTGTATGCTTAAATAAGATCAAATATACTATTATTAATATAAAGTCAGTTTTAAACCACTGGACTCACAACATATAGCAACCTTAAAGTTATTACATCATATATCTAAAAGTATTCTGCTATATGACTTTAACGAGCTAAGTTATGTCACAAAGCCATTGCTCAACACTGAAAGATGTATGATGACCTTTGCAACCAATTAAGCAAAGACATGTAATGTCATGTTGTCATCTTAATTAACTGATAAAGCAAACATTTTCATTGACAATCTTTGAAAAGACAATTTGTCATTTTATTACCTTCAGTAAGTAGAAATGTTGCATTGTTTAATGGTTACCAGAAACTGCTACTTATTTACATCTGAACTCAGTAATACATAAACATCCAAAATATACACAAATACTTTTAACAGCAACAAAGAAGTTAACAGCAACTTGTATTGTAGATTTTACTTTTATGGTGTGTAAGGATTTAACTGAGCTAAACACAAACATTAATTAGAAACAAATCTTTCTCAATATCAAATGTGTGGTCTACTTGGAAGGTAAAGTTACTATAGTCCTCCTGGACCATAGGGGTGCTTTCTCATCAGAGAGATAACAACTGGTTACCACACCTCAGGCAAGGGAAGAAGTTGAGAATGTGGGATCTTCACAGAAACCTCAGCCAGTGCAAGATTTGTACACATACGTTTTGATGTTACTTTGCTTTCTAAACCAGCCACCCAGCCAATTGACAGGATGCATGCTCAGATTTTTATGCATCAGTCAAGCATAATTTGGTGGCTCAATGGCTAGCATTGCTGCCTCACAGCACCAGGGTACTGGGTTTGATTCCTGCCTCCGGCGACTGTCTGTGTGGAGTTCGCACATTCTCCCTGTGTCTGTGTGGGTTTCTTCCGGGTGCTCCGGTTTCCTCCCAAAATCCAAAGGTGTGCAGGTCAGGTGAATTAGCCATGCTAAATTACCCATAGTGTTAGGTGCATTAGTCAGGGGTAAATATAGGGTAGGGAAATGGGTCTGGATGGGTGACTCTTCGGAGGGTAGGTGTGGACTTGTTGGGCCAACTGGTAGGGGATCTAATCTAGTCTAAATTGTAAATAATATTTACGTTACTCAGTTGTATGCTGTAAATGTATTTATTGTTTTCTGGATCAAAAGGATGTATCGGTTGACAGGAGGAAATAGAATGAAGGTCTAGGAGGCTATGCAAATCTTTATCCACATATCGGATCACACTGATGACAGTGCTAAAGGACCCATGAACAACTGATGCAAATCAACATGTTTCATTGATATCACTATACAAACAGCCAAAAATATCTTAACAGATGAAACAAATATTGAAGTTGCTGAAGGAACTCAGCAGGTCTGGTAACCCTTCTTCAGAACTAACTCTGAGTTTTCTCTAGAGTTAGCTACCAGATGCGCTCAGCTTTCCCAGCAATTTTTGTCTAAAGTTATTAAACTTGATATTGAGTGTTAGAGGCTATCGGGTCTCCAAACGAAAGCTGAGGTGTCGTTCAAGCTTGTGCTGAGGCTCACTGGAACACTGCAGCAGGCCTGCAACAGAAATGTTGATGTCAGAACATGGTGGTGTGTTGAAGTGGTAAGCAACTGGAAACTTGGGGTGATTTTTGTGGACAGAGCATGGATATTCCACAAAGCGAACACCCAGCCTCCCCAGTGTTTCGTCTCCCCAGTGTACAGGAGATTGTATTATGAACGGCAAACACAGTAAACTACATTCAATGAAGTACACGTAAATCGCAGCTTGACTTGGAAGGTCCTTGGAGAATCAGAGGATCCTATTGTTGGTGTGGGAGAGAAGAGAAAGGCAGAGGGCAAAAGTGCAGGAACATAGCTAAAGTCCCTGTCAACAACAGTAGTAGGGAATCCTCAGTTGAGGACAAAGGTGGTCATTTCTGAGGCCCCCTTGTGGAAGGTGGTATTGTCTGAACAGATGTGATGGAAACGGCAAAACTGGACAGTTCATCTCTGACTCCTCCCTTCACTTCCTCAGCATCTCTGTTTCCATTTCTGGGGATAGGCTGGCCACCATTATACATTACAAACCCACCGACTCTCACACTGATTTATAATGTCTTTTGAACTTTAGAGAACTTAAAGCAGCAACATTTGCAACATTCTAGCCTTTTTTTTTAAAACCAAAGCTTTGACTTCTTTTTATGTCCAATTATGGGTGCAAACATTTAAAACATTGCTATACACCCTCGCTATACAACTACACAGCTCACACTCTGCTTCCTGTAAGGAATACATCCCATTTTCCTAGTTTCCATTTCATTTCTATTGCTGGCCTACTGCTGTTGTTGGCCAGATCACCAACATCTGTTATTCTTTGTTTTGTTTTATCCAAACAGATGAAGTTCAATGTTTGATGTTCAGAAAGTGGATCAACTAACATCTTTAGAAATGATTGCTTAAATGTTCCTAAGGTTCTCCAGCAATCTTCAGTGGACTAGATCAAGATGCTGTTTGGAAACATTCTGCTGGCTACCCATTATTAGTCCATAATTTTACATGGTATGTAACACTGGGTGTGTAATAGAGAGCACAGATCTAGGTTGACATATTAGAAATGAGGTGAATAACTGGAATGTAGAAAGCCTCATTCCTGATGAAGGGCTTTTGCCCGAAACACTGATTCTCCTGCTCCTTGAATGCTGCCTGACCTGCTGTGCTTTTCCAGTGCCACACTCTCAACTCCAGTCATTTGCCGCAAACCATACATGTTCACTGTCCAAAAGGAAACAATTTCATCCATCACGCTTGTGCCAATTTCACAGTCATCCAAATTATTTTACCTATCCTAATTTAACTCCTTAGCCTGACATTTTCTCTGTTTTAAATATTATCTCATTTTGCTGAATAAATGCAATGATCTTTGCTTCAGTGATTTCCATTGAGGAAGGATTCCATTCCACAACAACACTTTGCACAGAGAAATGTCTTGTAACTCCTTACCTTGCGTGAAGGGACAGTTTTTTTTTTAATTTATGACCTCTCACCAACAACTTCTAACCAAAGGCAAGTCTCTACCTATTCAATTGATGATCTTAAAAGCCCCTACCTAAATTTTCACTTAATTTCTCTCTTTGCCAAAAGTAATAGTCCCAGTAGCTCAAGTTTCTCCTGGTGGCATCTTTGACAGCTGAGCAGCAAAGCTTTCAATGCCTAATGAAACCAGAAACCAGTAAGTTACTATGACAATGTGCACTTCCTGTGGAATTCCACCATCAACTTTATAACCTGCACTGCATCGCCTGTTATTCATTATTGTGTTACTCAGCATTGTTTACTTTTAACATTTGCATCCACAATTGGATATAAAAATAAGCTAAAACTTTTTTGTAAAATGACCAGCATATTGCAAAACCTTGCTTTAAATTCTCTAAAGTTCAACAGAGATTATAAATCAATACTTTTTTCTGAAATTTCTGGAAATGAGTATAGTATCATGCCATTATAATTTTTACTCACATCAAGAAGCTTCATCCTGGAGCTCTGGTGGCATGTGTTAAATTAAAATTTCATATCTTTAGACCCAAACTAACGCAGGTTATTTTCCTAAATTCTGGTAGTGAGGTGATATTGGAGTTAGAAATTCTATTAGGAAAGACGGAACGTGAAACTCTTATTAATACACAAAATCACCAGACTAACTTCATGTGTGACTAATATTTCATCGTTGTTTGAGATTCATTAACAATCACCACTCACACACTCAATTCTGTTGGTTGGGTATTCACAAGAGATAACAACAGCAACTGGAAAAAGGGAGAGGTGACAACAACATCTGGAAAGAAAGGGGAAGATGGGATTTGGAACAGATGGGTAATTGGCTCTAACTAGAAAAAACTGCTATTGGTTGAAGATTGCGCAATCTACTAGGAACTGCCTTGGCAATACTAACTCCCCAACAAACAATACTTTGAGGTGAGTCAGAGCCTCACTTACTTGCTTTGGGTCTATCCTGATAATATACCTTCTCATCCTCAGCATCACCTTATTGATTCTCTGGTGTAAGCTCACAATCATTTTGTGCCTTTTCTTTAATGAAGCACCCAAAACTGCACATATTATCCAAACTATGATTCATACAATCATAGAAACCCTACAGTGTGGAAAGAGTCCATTTGTCCCAACATGTTGGCACCAATCTTCCAAACAGCATACCATTCAGATCTAACCCCCTCTCCACCCACTATGACTCCTCATTTACCATGGTTAATCCATCTAACCTGCACATCCCTGTACACTACCAATCCATCTAATGTGCACATTTTTGGACTGTGGATGGAAACCAGAGCACCCAGAGGAAACCCACACAGACAAGGGGGGAATGTGCAAACTCCAGACAGACAGTTCCCAAGGCTGAAATCAAACCAGGGTCCCTGGCACTGTGAGACAGCAGTGCTAATGCTTTGCATAAATTCATCAATATATTTTCACTTTTGATTTATTTGACCTATATATAAAATCAGAGTGCTGTTAAACCTTTTTGGTGGCTTTAGAACCCTGGTACATAGATTTTCAGTAAATTATGAACATTAGCTTCTCGGTCACTCGATGTTTCAACTTCATATCATTCAATATGTATATGCCTATTACTTGCTTTTCCTCCTAAAGCACAATCATATATCTCCATTAAACTATAGCCTGCCCAAATTGCTAATATGCATTAGTTACCTCAATGCAAAGATTCCTAGCAGTAATGATTGAACATTTTAATTTTAATACTTTTGGAAAAGGTCAAATTGATCAAGGTCAATCTATTACATTCCCCAGTCCTGGGATTGGGATTTATTTTTAAATTCTATTTTTCTTTGGCTGCTCAGAGACTGTCATTTATTCTACACTCTGACAAGATATGTCACAAGATATTTAAATAATGTTTAACTTGCAAATCTAAATAGATTTTGAGTACATCTTTACACTGACCAAAATTATTGTTATGCTGCATTTCTGTTGGTACTTCCTGAATCCATTCCTATAAGAGTGATCTTTTTCACAGGCAGTGACCCAACTGAACAACTCAAAAAGCATGAGTCACATCTAGTCATTAAAAAAAACATTTTGTTCTTTGACAAATCAATTATTTGTTCTTACATATCATAACTGTTGGAATAGCTCAAAGTCATTAGTAAATAAAACATTATGACAAATGAAACCAGAAATTGTTGTTAATAATATAAATTAATGATTACATCTAAATGATCCTTTTTCTGTCCACATTTTGTATTTTAAATAGATTAATACCTCTGCTCACAAGGACACAGGAATTCCAAATAGATGATATTGCCTGTCAACCCTGCTCCAACATTCACAGAAACATAGAACATGGAAACGGCCTCGGGAGTAAGGATAGGCTATTCACCCGTTTGAGTCTACTCCACCATCCATTAAGATCATGGCTAATTTGGTTGTAGTCTCAGCTCCAGTTTCATGTCTAAAACCCATAATCTTTGACTCTCTTATCCATCAAAAATCTAATTCAACCTTGCATAAATGTAAAGACATATCCTCCACTACTTTCTATATAAGGGAATTCCACATTCTAAAACCATCTATGAGAAAATGAATCACTTATTTTCTGTCTTAACATAAGATCATAACTGATTTTGAGCTTCAACTCTACTTTCCCAACTACCCTCTCTATCCCTTGATTCCTGGAGAAACCAGAGTATCTCTGTTCCACTCTAAAAAATAGTTAAGAACATCTACAATCCAATTCCAAAAGATTAATGATTGTTTGAATTAAGAAATGTCTCCTCTTCTCAGTCCTAAATGATTGACCATTTATTCTGAGACTGTGACCCCCATCTTCTAAGTTGCCATACAGCGGAAACAATCTCTCAGTACCAATCCCTTCAGAATATTTCAATAAAATTATTTCTCATTTTTATAATTTCAGAGAATATAGGCTCAGTTTACTTTGCTCATTTGGTGAAGGGAGGGAATTACGTGCATAGTAAGCAATCATTTTCTAATATGAACAGCAGTTATTTTGAGGCTCGATCCATTATGGTTTAAAACTACAAGTTACCCAAAAAAATTCCTAA
Organism: Chiloscyllium plagiosum; assembly: GCF_004010195.1. Classification (NCBI taxonomy): domain Eukaryota; kingdom Metazoa; phylum Chordata; class Chondrichthyes; order Orectolobiformes; family Hemiscylliidae; genus Chiloscyllium; species Chiloscyllium plagiosum. The sequence goes on along the minus strand of NC_057727.1, from coordinate 37,869,739 downwards.
TCAAGTAATCGCAATGGATTTGTATATGCTGGGATATTCCTATCTTTTATATTTAATCCACAATTCGTGAACTTAGCCCATATAAATAATTGTTTTTCATTTGTTTATTCCACAGTTCCTTTAGAGTCTAGTTCCATTAATCCATTTATGTTCCATTCTTTCATTCCTGAAATATTTGAATATTAACATAAATATTGTATGATGTTATACGTTATTAAATAATATAAGCAGCAACTAAATAGCAATAAGTTAAAATCAAAACTGTTGAAGAAAATTGTGAATAACCACCTCCAAATCTCCATATAATTTTCTTGGGGAAAAGCAACAAAACTCAGGAATATTATTCATTACTCATTACTTACAACAAAATGTACTTAGAAGATTTCATTTGAAGGTAAGGACACCGTGGCAAGTTTGCAAGGTGAGTAGATATGCGAAAATTGTTCATTTGTAACAAGTACAAGAAGTATATGATCCAATATAGTACACAACTTGTTAACTATAACTAAATATGCATTTCCCATGTGAACTAAAACCTTGCCAATTATTATGGATCGCTTTCACTCCAGATCGACTGCTGTTCAGTTTATTAATCAATGTGAGGTTCTGCCATGCTGATGACTCATTTTAATCTTTGAATATTCACTCATAAAGAATAACACTGGGTGATTTTCTCATAGGTGTTATTGCTGAAAATGTTGCTGTGATAATGATATCTGAAAAAGGTACTGTTTTGGCCATTTTAATTTGCTTCATCCTTAAATCTTTTTTCTCTCTCTATCTGTTTTATTTTGTCATAACCTCCTCTAGCTGAATGAACAAGGTCTGGACTAATCTTGTTTTGTGCATAACTGTCAGCCACAAATATTCAAGCAGAGTGGTGTGGACATTTTTATTTTTTTCATGCCTGTAAGACAGAACAGCTAGCAGTGTGAGTGAAAACATTGCCGAGTCAGCCAACAAAAGCAAACATAACTTGAGATCCAGACATAAAAACAGAAAAAGACTGGGAATATTCAGGAGGTCAGGCAGCATTTGTGGGCTGTTACAATCCTGGACCAGTTAAAATCTGCTAAGGACTGGTAACTTTTAGCTTTCACTTAGATAAAGTATGACATTCAGGGGGCTTACTACTAGAATAAAGCCACCTGATTCCACGGTTTTGATCAAACTACAATAACTATTAGAATGCTAGAATAGTAATGCAATCTAAAATGTATGTATTCTTATATTCAGAATTAACATATGTGTACACAGATCAAACACTCCGTGGTGCATATCAAGTAGCATATGCAACTAAGAAATTAATTCCACTCAGATATTAGTGCTACAGAAGATTGACCAATCTCATTAAACTTCACAAGGAATCATAATTCCTCACCTTTGCTGATCTTCCCTTGCAAGAGCTGCTCCATCATAGACTACTGCAATGAGCACTCCTGCTGTGGTTGATCATCCTACTATCCTGGATCTATGCTCCCCCGACTTGGAAACTACACTCCAATACTGACTCACAAGTTTAACTCCAGCTCCTCACCAACAGCTGGATTTGGCAAGGTTAAACTGCCGCTGGGTTTTTTTTTCCCTGAGTGCTGTGAGTGCATGTGAGAAAGTGTGTGTTCGTACGTGTGCATGGTTTTTAAAGTATGTATGTGAGTGTGACGGAGTATAAGCCTATGAGAGTGTGTGCATGTGGGTGTGACTGCAGAGGTGTATGTGTGTGTGCATGAAAGAGACTGTGTGTATGAGAGAGGGCCTGCGTGAGTGTGTGAATATGTAACTGTGCTTGTGTGTGTGAGAGAGAGAGAGAATGTAAAGTAGTGCAACATGAACCAAAGATCCCGGTTGAGGCCATCCTCATGGGTACCGAACTTGGCTATCAGTCTCTGTTCAGCCACTCTGTATTGTTGTGTATCCCAAAGTTCACCTTGGAGAATGGTCACCCGAAGGTCCAAGGCCAAATGTCCCTGACAGCTGACCCAGTCAGGGAACACTTCAGTGGTCAGGGACATTCGGCCTTTGATCTTCATGTGACCATCCTCTTAGGCAGACTTTGGGATATGCAAGTACACAGAGTAGCCGAGCAGAGGCTGAAAGCCAAGTTCGGTACCCATGAGGGTGGCCTCAACCAGGACCTTGGGTTCATGTCACAATACAAGGTGACCCCACTACACAGTACACTCTCTCTTACACACACTCAGACATACTCATGCAGACCCTCTCTCATACACACACTCCCTCTCATATACACATGCATATACCCTTCACACTCACACCCACCATCTCACAGACTTATACTCCATCATAATCACACACTTTACCAAGCATGCACACATGCAAACACACACTCTGTCATGTGCACTCACACGCAGACACTCACAATGTATTTCTCTCTCATGCATGCATGCACACACATAAGTCTATGGGGTGAATTTGCATTTGCAGAATTGTATTTGCAGATATATTCTATTTGCTCAAAAAACAATTAATCTGCAGGCAGTCCATGCAGGCAGTCAATCTATGTAACATTTTATAAATGACTACTTTGGAAATAGAACCAATCTGACTCAAGATTGGGATAGTGACAGACTCTAACCTCACACCTTTAATGCATTGTCTGAACTGAGATGTCACCTTTTGTTTTAAAACCTTAAGTTATCTCAAGAATGACTTAAAAGAAGTTCTGGAATTTACAGATTAATGATCGGAACCTGCAACCATTCTGAAAGATGAAAGACTTAACAGCAATCTAAGTTTATTCAATATATCATTTCAGTAATCTTTTGCGATAAATTCTGTGTCTTATAGTCCTGCTACCTGATAAAGGAGTAGCATTCCGAAAGCTAGTGCTTCCAAATAAACCTGCTGGACTATAACCAGGTGTTGTGTGATTTTTGACTTAATATAAATCAGTTACATCTCCCCAAAATAAAACTGTTTTGTGAACTTTTCAACCCCCATTCTCAGCTGCAAATAAATATTAATATCTGTAGGCTTTTTCCAAACTCCTCAAGTTTCCCCCCCAAAAAAGTCAGTGACCATTCCAATTTCTCATCTTCCCAGGGTCTTGACTCCAACAATCCCTACACAGAAAATTGAAAGAACTGGATGCTGGAAATCTGAAACAAAAAAAAATTGCTGGAAACTCTCAGCAAGATGTTTTGCAGCATTTGTGGAGAGAAAGCAGAAATAACATTTCAGGTCCAGTGACCCTCTTCAGAACAGAGAAGTTCTAAAGAAGGGTCACTTGACCTGAAACATTAACTCTACTTTCCCTCCACAGATGCTGCTAGACCTACTGACATTTTCCAGCAATTTCTGTTTTTTTGTTTCAGATTTGTCCCCTATACAGAATCTATTTAGGTCATTTGCCTTCCTGACAGGAAATATAGCTAACCGTAACATGGAGTCTACATTTTACTTAGGTTGTCCTTTTAAGACTGCCTTAACCTTTGGACATCTCTTCAGCAATGCCATCCCCTTCAACAAATCGTCCTGAGTGAACGATTTGAAAATTTTCAAAAAGTCCTTCCCCGATTTCTGGCCAAAAACTGAAAGTGACTAACACTTTGAAACCTTGAGAGGTTAAATTCTCACAGGATGCTGGAAATTGATTTCATCAGATAGAGACAACAAAGTTAACATTTCAGGCCATTAACCTTCATTCACAAATATTATCTATTGAACAGTCAATGACCAGAAATCCTAACTTTTTTCTCCCTCCACAGATGTTGCTTGACCTGCTGAGTATTTCTAATGTTTAATGTTTCACTATCAGATTTTTAGCAACAGTAGTATTTTGCTTTTGAGCTGCCAACAGATGTGAAGTTCAAACTTATGCAACTTTAGTTTCTGGAAAGATAATTCATTTGCCTACCAGGGAACATACTTCGTATTTACCTTGTGTACCTTTAAATAATTATTGTTACCTCAAATTCAACTTCTGGAATAATCAAATCATAAAATTTCATTGTCCATATTAGTCAGCTGGTGATGCAGCTTTTTGATTGTCACAATTAAAAAGTATATACTGTGGTGTGTATGTAATCTGTAATGAAATATTTCATGTCTTTATTGATCACAGAATTGTATTTCTTTTGTGTATAAACATATCAAATTAGCAGAATACTTCAGAATAGCAAAACTGGTCATCTCACAATATAGAATTCAATCATCTGGTACACAGGATTATGGACAAATATTTCACACTTAATCATGGTAATAAGTCAATTTGCTGACATTTATGGTTCAAGGAACCTAAGTTCTAAATAAAATCACTCAGTGACACACACATCCCATAAAAAAAATTAAAAGAGTACAGTCAGTGTCAATTTTGTTTATTTTTTGTTTAGAAAATGATACTCTGAAAATTGTTATTTTACAGACTGATGTGTATCTGTTCTGATGAAGAGCAACATTGTTTTCTACATAGATGGTTTAAGTAAATCCCCATAACAGGGCATGTATGTACTTTTACCAACCATTCTGAAATGGCACTAGTTAATCATAGAAAACAATCTTAATCTATAAAATTATATTTTAATTCTTGTAATAAATAAATTTGATTTAGGGATCAAGCAATACATTCAGGTATCAAATGTCTGAATTGCAGATCCTACTCCAGTTATTGGCACTGACAGTGCATCACCACGTGATCAGAAGCTACAGCTACATAACAATAAACAAATATTGCATTTCTATACAGTAGAATAAAGTAAAGGCTTCTTTAAAGAAAAGTAAAGTAATTCAGTTTTGTTAGAATAAGCATTTTTTAAAATTTGGACAGATATCTGGAAGTGGTAATTATTCCACTAAATGTTGAAGTCCAGATATTCAATTCAAAATACTTCTCTAAAAAAATCTTGAGTTCGCCATCATTCTTTAATATGTATATTAAATTAATACATTTTAGTACAAATCAATGGGTAGCACCATGATTAGCACTACTGCCTCACAGTGCCAGGGACCTGGGTTTGATTGCAGCCTTGGGCAACTGTCTGTGCAGAGTTTGCACATTCTCCCCAAGTCTGTGTGGGTTTCCTCCGGGTGCTCCGGTTTCATCCCACAGTCCAAAGATGTGTAGGCAAGGTGAATTGGCCATACTAATTTGTCCATAGTGTCCTGAGATGTGCAGGTTAGGTGGATTAGCCATGGGAAATGCAGATGAGGTGGGAGTGGTTGGAATGCTCTCCAGAGAGTCCGTGTTGGTTCGATGGGCTGAATGGCCTACTTCCACACTGTAGGGATTCTATAATTCTATGAACGAACTCCAATGTTTTCTAAGCATACTGTACACACACCATTGCTCACTGTCTTCTAAACAAATATCATTGCCTCCGGGGTTCTTCTAAGCCAATTATATTTACCATCTGGAAAGGAAACTTAATTTGCGACAAATTATATTCTTTAACTTATCCGTCATAAATTATAATACCAGCTTTTAAAAACAAAGAAATAATCCACTCTGGTAGCATGATTTTAGAAGCAGCAAAATTAAGATTCCAAGTTCATTTCAATATGAATGTTTGTATATCAGAAATGTGAAGGAAAGAAAATCGAGGCAGAGTAAACCCCTCAAGCCTCATTTGATTCTTCAGTCAGTGTATTCAATGTAAAAAAAATAAGTCAAATCAGTTATAAAATGGGGAACCTCAAGTATATCGATCGATTGGCAAATTTTCAGGTTTAACATTTTCCATAGGGTTGACACAACCAATCTAACGCCATCCTCCCATCATCGAATTCGAACGTCAAACATTTCTTGCCATCAATTACTGCCTGCCAAATATATAATAAAATCTTATCCTTTATTTAATGCATAAATGTCTGGAATAACATTTCAAAGGCACTAGTTTGCGCAGCAATTCGTACGTAAAAGCCCTTGCCTGGTGGTATAAACAACTGGTAAGGCAAAGGGGCGGAATCACGTTCTCTACAGAAAACCTTTGTATCACATTTTTGTCGGGAACCAAATAGATGAGTTCGGACCAGCAGTATGCATAGTCATCTACTTCATCTGTATATTGTCTTGATATTTAAAAAAGTATTGCATTCCGCTTCATAGGCAAACCAACGATAAATAAGTCAAACGAGTCAAAAAGCATTGCAAAGCAATATCATTAATTTACTATCTGTCACGTCCTTTCTTAAATGTCACAAATGGATTTTCTGTAAAACTTACCCATTCGAGGAGGCGCACAAACCCCAGCGGCTCCTTGACGATGCGAAATGTTCCAGATGCTACAAGCTAGAGAATTAAAGTATTTAAAAAGCAATTATTTTAAAGAAAACACCTTGAAACAATATTTCTATAATACTATATCACCTAATGCAACTTGAGACGGAAGAATAAATGTATCTCTGACCTGATTGAGAATGTCCATCTCTGCAGCCTGTGACTGTACCGCTTGGTGTGTGGATGAGGAGCTGCTTGTTGACGGCTCCCAGTCTGATTCTCCAGAAACTCGACTGCTGCCGGAAATTGCCGAAGTTTGACGGAGCTGGATACAATGGCCTTTCCCATTGGACAAGCTGAGCTACGTCCAGGCGGCCGAGCCGGGAGAAAGGCTCGCTCCGATAGGTTGGTAGAACCGTCCATGCCTGGATTATTTCTATTGGACGGTGCGCGCCGGCGCCTTCGTTGCCATGGAGACGGCAGGTGCACGTGAATCGGAGCCAGGGAGGAATGCTGAAGATGATCCAATACGACAGGCCGCGATGACATTTCACCAGTTAGTCAAACAGAGCCTCCTCAATTGCACCAGCACTACAAATATCTCATGTTGGAAGACCTTTAAAATGGATGTCCACAAGGACCAGTTTCAGGTCCCCTGGCTCTCCCTGATGTCCTGGGTTTGCAAGGTCCAAGTTCAACATGTGTAGAAGATACCAAACTTGGAAGTATCATGACAAGAATAGGTTAGAACTTCAAAGACAAGTTGGTGGACTGAGCTGACAACTGATAGTGGAATTTAACACCGAAAGGTTTGATGTGGTTTACTTTATTTGGAAGATTGCAGAGAGATAATACAAACTAAAGGATACAATTCTAGAGTCGGTGCTGGAAAGAGGGACCTAAATGTAAAGTAAAATTTAATCAAGCTATTCGAATATGTTATAATACATAGGGTATAGGTGGGACTTGAATACAGACCTTCAGTCCAGGGTACTTGGGTGAATGTTATCCACATTATTCATGAAAAGCGGCAGAAGAGATTTAGAAGGGCAGTTAGAAAAGTATAGTAGGCTATAGCAGTACAAAACAATACAGACTAAACATAGTACTAAACATCTATAGAACACTGCTCCAGCCTTAATAGGGGTATTGCATTTAATTCTGAGCACCAACACATTTTAAAAAGGATGTAAAGGCCTTAGAGAGAGTGCAGATAAGATTAAAGATAATGGTTTCAGGATGATGAATTTCAATTACAGAGACTGGAAAGGTTAGGAGTATTTTCCTTGTTGTGGTTCTGTTCGCCGAGCTGGGAATTTGTGTTGCAGACATTTCGTCCCCTGTCTAGGTGACATCCTCAGTGCTTGGGAGCCTCCTGTGAAGTGCTTCTGTGATGTTTCCTCCAGCATTTATAGTGGTTTGTCTCTGCCGCTTCCGGTTGTCAGTTCCAGCTGTCCGCTGCAGTGGCCGGTATATTGGGTCCAGGTCGATGTGTTTGTTGATAGAATCTGTGGATTAGTGTCATGCCTCTAGGGATTCCCTGGCTGTTCTCTGTTTGGCTTGTCCTATAATAGTAGTGTTGTCCCAGTCAAACTCATGTTGCCCGCGTGTGCGGCTACTAAGGATAGCTGGTCATGTCGTTTCGTGGCTAGTTGGTGTTCATGGTACAGATCGTTAGCTGTCTTCCTGTTTGTCCTATGTAGTGTTTTGTGCAGTCCTTGCATGGGATTTTGTATACTACGTTGGTTTTGCTCATGCTGGGTATCGGGTCCTTTGTCCTGGTGAGTTGTCTGAGAATGGCTGTTGGTTTGTGTGCTGTTATTTCCTTGAGCAGAGTACGTTGATTGGATTTGATTTGATTCAAAATCATGAGATGTTTGGCAAGAGTAAATAGGGAAAAACTGTTCCCATTGGAAGAATTTAGAACAAGAATGCACTCATTTAGGGTAATCAGCAGAGAATCAATGAGAACATGAGGAAAATGCTTTCACACAGAAAGTGATTAGGATCTGGAATGCACTGCCTGAGAAAGTAGTGAATGTCAGTTCAATTGAGACAGTGAAGAAGGAATTGGATTGTTATCTGAAAAAGATCTCCTGCAAGCCAGTACAGACTCAACAGGCCAAAAGGCTTTTTTTTTGTGTTGCAGCCATTCTGTAATCCTGGGACATTGTCCAGCATGTAATCTTTGCACGTAGCCATTTCTTGATGCCACATGAAGTGAATGGAATTTGCTGAAGTCTGATGTCTGTGATGTAGACTCTCAAGAGATTGGCAAGAAACCTCATCCATACAAAACTTTTGGCTGAACCTAGTAGTCTAGACTTCAGCCTTGTCTTTGCATTCACATGCTGAGCTTCATGGGATTACGTATGGAAAACCAGTCCCCTACACCTAAAATTATGTACTACTCCCACCTCTGCAGAGTTTCTGTTACCAGTATGATAGGACATCATGCGCAGGGGTGGTTGTTAGAAGAATTTGGAAGGTTGATCAATAGATATGTTCTGAGTGCATATGACTATGTCAAAATTGTTGCTTTGTTAGTTTGTGAGATAACTCTCCCAACCTTGACACTAGTCCTTCTGTGTTAGTGTTGTCACCTGACCTGGGCATGGTCTTGTCAAGCCTGATTCACAACAAAGTAGAATCTATTGTCATTTGTTCATTTCTAGAGGTTCACAGTTGTGAGATTTTGTCAACAAGTTCGGAGAACAATTAAGTGTGAATGATGTTGTTGCAAGACTAGATTCACATAGAGATCATACCAGATAAGGACAATAGCTTTTCTTCCTTAAAGAATTGTAGTGAACCAGTTATATGGCCTGATGCTCTGAATAAAAATATGTTTTTTTTCACAAAGAGTTTGCAAAATTGCCAGAGTATTATGAAGTTTTTTTGCTGCTATTTACATTTTAGAAGGTTTTTGTGGCAGACAAGTTGCAATTGTTTGATTCTTCTACCCCAGCTGTGCCAATTGAAATTCACCTTCATTTGTGTTTTTTTTTAAAGACAGGTAACAAATAGAAATGCCAGGTGGATCAGCCTACATCTCTGCATTGAAAATGGAGACACCAGTGTACATACATCCATTTGTACAAGAAATTGTACCTGTGTTGGGTTCAGGTATAAAGTAAAGCAATACAAGAGTATGCTTTGCACTGAGCCTGACAGGCATGACATGGCTGTGAAAATCATGTCTGAACCAAGTATTTATGCATACCAGTGGAGATATTATGAATATTAACCAATCAGCTGTGTACTTATGTGTGAAGCAGGTCACAGCTGAATTGTTCGCTTGAGCATCACATCTCATTCCCTCCATGGAAAATCAACAGTAACATAAGAATACTGCAATATTGCAGACTAACCAGATTTATAGATGGGCAGGAAAGTATGGTTCACAAAAATTCTATTTTACAATCTTTGTCATTTTTAGAACCCTCAGCACCAAAATCTAAAAGTAAATGCTCACTTTCTAAACAGCTGTCAAATTGCCTTTCGTTTTAATTCTATGGTTTCATGAGTACTAATCATGAAAAATAAGTCTCAAGAAAGCTGCTTGGGGGTTGTCTTATGCAACCAGAGCTTATGACATCTCTGTGGAAACTCTGGATTCCATTTTAATGTGGATAAGGCAATATGCATGCTTTCATCAGAATCATTGAAATTGACATTTGCACGCTAAAGCAGCACTTGAGGTGTCTGGATCCATTTGATGCCCAGAAAAAGATTCTAGCATTGTTACTATATATTGCATAGCTTTGTAAGCCATGGAGTAGGATAGTAACTGGGGACTGAGAACAAGTTGAAGGCCTCGTAGAAGAGAAACACTAAATCCTGTATTAGCACATAATTTGTGCATCGCTAATAAACTCCCAATCAGAAGTATTTTTAATGGTTGTAGGCCATTTACTAAAAGCAAATGTGACATGAAAAAATAAAAAAATTTCATACAGCACAAAGTGAAATAACAAACAAAGGAGGAAGAGTTGATGTTGTTTGGTGACAGGCCTGTCATGCTAAAACAAGGTTAAATAGTTGTGTCCCAAACTCACTGAACAAAGTTAATTACTATGTACTAGAAAATATAATCAAATGCCTTAAGGTGATTCACAGTGTCTCTATGCACTTGCATAATTTCTTTGGCTTCAAAAGCTGTCCTTCACACAGGATAGCTTTCACTTTATTGGGCATGTGGAATAGGAGAGGTTGGAAAAGAAAAAAAATTTAGGTCAAGTCTCAGCAGGGAGATCATGGAGCAAGGTTGGGGGGCAAATCTTGTTAATAGAATACATGCCAGTTTCTGAAATTGAAACCAAAATTATATATGTGGAGTCATAGCAATGTACAGCACAGAAACTGACCCTTTGGTCTAACTCGTCCATGCCGACCAGATATCCTAACCTAATCTTGGCCCAGTTGCCAGCACTTAGCCCATATCCCTGTAAACCCATCCAGATGCCTTTTAAATGTTGTCATTGTACCAGCCTCCACCAATTCCACTGACAGCTTATTCCATATACGCACCACCCAATGTGTGAAAATGTTGCCGCTTAGGTCCCTCTTAAATCTTTCCTCTCTCACCCTAAACCTATGGCTTCTCAGTCTGGACTCCCCAACCCGAGGAAAAAGACCCTCACCCTATTCATGCCCCTCATGATTTTATAAACCTCTAAGGTCATGCCTTAGCCTCTGATGCTCCAGGAAAACAGCCCTAGCCTGTTCAGCCTCTGCCTATAGCTCAAATCCTCTAACCCTGGCAACATCCTTGTTAATCTTTTCTGAACTCTTTCAAGTTTCACAACATTCTTCTGGTAGGAAGGTGACCGGAATTGCACGCAACCTTCCAAAAGTGGCCTAATCAATGTCCTGTACAGCCGCAACATGATCTCCCATCCCCTATACTGTGTCCAATAAAAGAAAGCATATCAAACACTATCCTATTTATCTGCAACTCCACTTTTAAGTACCTATGAATCTGCACTCCAAGGTCTCTTTGTTCAGCAATGCTCCCCAGAACCTTATCATTAAGTAGATAGGTCCTGCTCTGATTTATCTTTCCAAAATGCAGCAGCTCACATTTATCTAATTTATACTCCATCTGCCACTCCTCAGCCCATTGGCCCATCTGATCAAGATCATGTTGTACTCTGAGGTAACCTTCTGTTCCTTGTGGTGAGAATTCATTGTCTTCCTCAGTCTTACTTCTGTCAACGCACACCAAGTGTCACATCTGCTCCTGATTTGTATGTGCTCAGACAGCGAAGCATCACTACTTATTTCTCGTAAATGAGAAATGACCTTAAATGAGAACATTAACAAACCTTAACAAATGTGATTAACCATATTAACAGATTCTGCTCTTTGCTCCCATTCAAACTTTTTGTCATGATCTTCCCAAATCAAATTATTGGAAAGATTTTATGAAATTGGAAAGGAGGATAGAAAAGATTCAGAGGATATTACCAGAATTAGAGAGTTTGAGTTATAAGGAGAGGCTGGATAGGCTGGGACCTTTTTCTCTGGAGCATAGGCGGTTGAAGAGTGACGTTAGAGAAGCTTAAAATCATGAAAGGCATAGATACGGTGAATAATAAAGGTCTTTTCCCGAGGGTGGGCAAATTCAAAACTAGAGGACATAGTTGTAAGGTGAGAGGACAAAGATTTAAAAGGGACCTGAGAGGCAACCTTTTTCACACAGTGGGAGGTGCGTATATGGAACGAACTGCCAGAGGAAGTGGTAGATGCAGGTAAAGTTTCAACATTTAAATGATATTTGGATAGTTACATGAATAAGAAAGGTTTAAAGGGATATGGGCCAAATGCAGGCAATTGGGACTAGTTTAGTTTGGGAAATCTGGTCAGCATGGATGAGTTGGACTGAGAGGTCTGTTTCCATGCTGTATGACACTGTACAAAGTTTTTTCTTTGTGCCTCACGTTAGATTCCAATCAACCACTAGCAGATCCTATATTAACTATATTTAAAGAAGCATATTTTTACACTTTATAGAAATAATTACTAAACAATGAAAGTAAACAAATGTTATCCATATTATTATAACACAATATTCTAAGTTCTCACCATAGCATTAGATATCCCTCTTTTGAGGACATTTAATAAATTATAAAAATAAATGCTTGTCATAAGAAAAGAATCTGACAATTGGTCATTTGTGTCAATCATTTTATTTTTGGAATCTTTCTTTCCAGTATTCCTTTCACACTAGTAAGGTCAATCCTCAACCATCTTGCTGTAACACCCTGTATCAAATGAACATTATCCAAAAGAGAATGGTTATCCATAACATTTTATGGACAATTTGTTTGCTAAGTCTACCTCTTGTATAAGATTTCTTTCAGAATACTAGTTAAGTGCACCCCTTATCTATTAAATCTACCAGTGCCAATGTTTTAGTTGCTAAGGTTCTTTTAACTTCCCAGGCCAAAGGTCAACATTTATTATTCTCAACCATCAAGAATATGATAAATCCTGTCATTTGGAAGATTGATGTGTGAAGCATTACAAAGAATGGCTAACATTCATTTTTCTGAATCACCCAAAACTGGCAACTTGACTGCATACTTCTCTCAATTTAGTTTCCTTATGTTTTATTTACTGTCAGAGCCTGCTCAACCACAATGAGTTTTAATTTGGTACTCAGTCCCAATTGATCTTAACTGGCGTTGGGTCTAGTCTGAGTGCATAACCAGTTCAATTGACCAATCAAACTTCTTAATTGGACTGTATCTACCTGAAATGGAGGATCCTCATTCTGTGAGGACTTGGCACTATTTAGAGTCGAAGAGGTATACAACATGGAAACAGATCCTTCGGTCCAACTTGTCTGTGGCGACCAGACATCCCAATCTGACCTAGTCCCATTTACCAGCATTTGGCCCATAAGCCTTATTATTCATATACCTATCCAGATGCCTTTTAAATGTTGTAATTGTACCCACCTCCACCACTTGCTCTGGCAGCTCATTCCATACACACTCCATCCTCTGCTTGAAAAAGTTACCTCTTGGGTTCTTTTTAAACCATACCTCTCTCACCTTAAACCTATGCCCTCTGGTTTTGCACTATATCACCGTAGGAAAAAGGACTTGGTGATTCGCCCTATCCATATCTCTCATGGTTTTTTAAACCTCTATAAGGGCATTGTTCAGTCTCCGATGCTCCAGGCCAAAAAGCCACAGCTTATTCAGCCACTCCCCATAACTCAAAACCTCTAGTCCTGGCAACACGCTTGTAAATCTTTTCTGCACCCTTTCATGTTTAACAAATCCTTCCTATAGAAGGGTGACTAGAATTGTACGCAGTATAAAAAGTGGCCTCACCAATGTCCTGTATAGCCACAATGTGCCGTCCCAACTCAATGGTGGGACCGATGAAGAGACGCTTGTCAAATGCCTTCTACACCACCCTGCCTAGCAAAGACTCCACTTTCAAAGAACCCCTAAGTCTCTTTGTTCGGCATCTCTACCATTAAGTGTATAAGTCATATCCTGTCTTACCTTACCAAAATGCAACATGTTTATCTAAATTAAACTTCATCTGCCACTCCTCAACACATTGTCCCATCTGATCAAGATCCTGTTGTACTCTGAGATAATCTTCTTCACTATCCACTACACCACCTATTTTGGTGCCATCTGAAAATTTGCTAACCATGCCTCCTATATTCACATCCAAATCACTTACATAAATGACAAAAAGCAGTGGACACATCACTGATCCTTGCGGCACACCGCTAGTCACAGGCCTATTTATTGGGATATAATTTAAGTGTTTTCAATAAGATTATTGATTGAAAGGCACTCACAACTTGTTCTGCTTGAAATTTAATCCTAAAATATTTAAAAGCCACTGAAATATGGTGACCAATTTCAACTCCTTTTAGTGTTATCTATCACAGATTATTCAAATGCTACAGAAACTCTTCATCTAAAATCATAAAGGTGCTTGACAGTGATGACTGTTAGTTTCTTCTTGTGATGCCAATAAAACATCTCTGGATTTACTTTTAATTAAATTCAATCCACAGAATGGAGCTAACTAAGAAATAGTACATTCTTTTGGTTCATTCAACCCATAAACACACATTTAATTTTCACAATTTTGCTATATATCTTTAGGTGGCTTCAAACAGAATTCATCTTACAATTTTTTCCACTTATAAAATGTAACTTTTATATCAATTGATTTACATTCCCAGAAATATACTGTTAAAAGAGCTAAGAAAATCTCCAGGATCACTGTTCCTGCTGGAGGGGAATCAACTCTAATATTTTGATTTCTAAGTCTCTCTTCAAAAATCTGAACTACTAACCTGGCTTTAACCTAACACACACCATCAAAAAAATATATGATCTTTTGTATGATAGGGTTGGTTGCCCGCTTTCTGATACTTCAGTGTACACATCAAACTACACACCTGGCTCTCTGACTCATTTTACATGGCAAGCTTTATCAACTAATTTTCTAAATTGTTATTTTCCACTAACACATTTCAATCATAAGGAGTTTTACTTCTTTTGTATCTCTGGCTTGTTCCATGGCCTTTGTTCTCATGTGGGGAGATGATGGCGTAGTAATAATATCATTGAACTAATTATTCAGAACCCCAGGCTAAATCCATGGATTATAGTTGCAGCAGTTGGCCATTTGGCCCTTTGATTAGAAACTCATCAGAACAGATAGTAAAATTTGATTTAAAAAAAACTAGTCTAAATGCAACAACTGTCAATTGCCATAATGACCTATCTTGTTGTGAATACGCTTTAGGGAAGGAAGTCAATCATCTTTACCTGATCTGGCCCAAATATGATGCCAGCCAGACAGTGTTGTAGTTGTCTTTTAATTGCCTTCTGGGCAATTAGGAATGGGCAATAAATACTGGCTCAGCCAGCAAAGCCAAATCTTCAAGTTAATTTTAAAAATTATCAATTCTACTCGCTCCCTATTCTGAAGAAGGGTCATTGGACTCGAAATGTTAACTCTGTTTTCCCTCCACAGATGCTGCCAGACCTGTGGAGTTTCTCTGTCAATTTCCATTTTGTTTTCAGATTTCCAGAACCTGCATTTTTAAAATATTTTTTAGTGTTCACCCCCTATCTTTTGCCAGTCTGTGATATATTCCTAGGTCCATGTTCATTTCAAGTTCCACTTTCTGAACTCATTCTCCATTTTCCGGCCTTCCCGATCCTTAACTCATTCTACCGATCAATGCATCTTACCTTCTACGCCTCAATTCACAAATTTAGCCAACATTTGTATTCACAGGTGGCTGTCCCTACTCTCCCATGTAATGTTGGCAGAACTCTATTCACTGGCCTCTTCAATGATATGTGTATCTTGATAGTTGATCTCCAGGACAAATATTTTTATCCTGTTCTTTAGTATTATTGTGTCCATATTCAGTCACCCTTTTATCTGGTACAATCTGCTCTTCATAATGGTAGAACATATGCGTATGTGACGTGTACTTTATTATTTGTTCAGACTCTGTAAATACATAATTAGTGTGATTAACCTCAAGGAATGCACTCGAACAGTTTGATTGCCGTTTTGTAAAATTATAGTTTTTCTATAACTGTCTTTCATCTTTTCCAGACTTCACTACTCTTTCTGTCCTTCTCTTCTGTAGAACACTATGTTCCCAGGTATAAAATGTATAGTTGATGATCCTACCCAACCCTGTAAAGGTAGCAAAATTTTCTCTGAAATGTCAGCCTTAGTAAACCCTTTCTTTCTACATTGCAAATTGGTTAGTTGGCTAAAATATTATGAAACATTTCATTTGTTATTGCATGATCTATTTCACAAACTCTATTAGTAATGGCACATTCTGTTGTGATGTTCATTACTAAAATGTTTATATTTTCACAAACATTTATAAATCCATCCAAGAAAAGTTCAACAGCCTCCCATTATTCACAGTTAGGAATTTAGCTGATGCTCCCTTTTTAATCCTTATCCATTTCTCTATCATGATATTCACAAACACATTTTCATTTTATTTAAGTATATGATTGTAAACTAGCTAAGTCTAGTTGCAATGGGCTCAATCTTCACAGAAATCATGCATGGAATGTTTCTCTCTGGGAGTTCCAGCAAATTTTCTTATGCTATCATCCCAACTTGCCTCTTTAACTAGCAACAACACTCCTATGTAGCCCTTTCACCTGATGCTATTCCCAATTCTCCCATTCACCATAGGCAGACGTACTCGTCACTTCCAGAATATGCCAGGGTTACTGATGCATGTGCAAATTTACAAGTCTTTTGGACCCTCAGTAGACGTTTTCAGTCCAGAGTTGTCCTGCATGGTTCATGACATTTACCCTAGATATGGCAGATATAGGGGAATTGAAGGCCGGATTTTCAATCAGAGAACTGTAGGCCTGAGTTGGCAGGGTGATGCACAGGACAGCCTTCTGCTACCCTAGGGGCAGTAGAGGAAGCCATAATCTGGCAGCCTGATCCAAGGTTGCCACCATGATCAATGTGGTCTAAACTGTTTGGAGAAAAGCCAAGCTATTTAATAAAAAGGTCAATGACCTCTATTCTGACAGGGTAAGTGCGACCATCTTCCCTCCACTGCCTAACATTTACTCTACCTTAGAAACTGCAGCCGTCTCCCACTAAGACTAGTGCATTACCACTTTTAATATTGCATGCAACATCACTCCTCACTTCATTATCATCCACCCAATCCCCCCATACCATGACCATGCACAGACTCTATGCTGCCTCCTCATAACCTTGAAGCATGTTACCACCTTTTACCTACCTGCATCAAGGATAAAAGCTCTGCCATTCATTTTCAACTCATTCAAACCCTCTCTTTGTCTCACAACTCACAATAGGGCACAAAGAGTCAACGGGAGGATAGATTGCGAATCTCATCTCGGCATCCAACACTGGGTTGGAAAATGGGACTTTCTGGTCTCGGCGTCAAGAATGACATCACTGGACAGTTCCCTCTATGTACCCAAATTTTCCACCATAGCCCACATTATTCGGGGGTTGAGAAAATTCCATCTCATGTCTATGAAGTGCAAAATGAAATATATTTTTTATTGTTACACACCTTTATGTTCATTGCTACATATCTCAAATTCCTTAACTTTACTTGGTCCTTCTATTTAAAATGTAGGTAACATTTTAACCAATGCAGTCCATACATTATGGATTGAAGCTTTTTGTAACAATTACAAGGAATTGTGACAAATCTAATTCTCTCTGTCTGATCAGTATTACACTCCTCTCTTTCTTTTTGTGTTGTGTATTATTTCTAAAGCATTACTTCTAAAGATAGGAAGAAGCTGTGCCTGATCATAAAATAATAAAGAACAAGAGGGGATAGATTTAAAGTTATGGGCAAAACAAAGCAAATGTAATGTGAGAAAAAAAAATGCTTTTCACACATCAAGTTGTTAGGGTATGAAATGTACAGCCTCGAAATGTGGTGGAACAAATTCAATTAACACATTGGATGATTATTTGGATAGAAATGGCTGCAGGTATATGGAGAAAAGGCAGAAGATTGACCATGCAGAATCGAACCAGTGCAGACATGATTTGCCTCCTGCTGCATCGTAATAATTCTGTGATTCTGTGACATGAGCTACAAATTGTAGGAAAGTTCTGTTTTAAGCCACCCCAATTTCCAACTGTGAAGGGCAACTCTGGAATTTCAATGCTCATTTAGTGTTTAGCTGAGTTTTAAAGATGTCAAGGGCTATGGAGATGTTGGTCTATTCCAGGGTTTTCTGTGAGTGGTGAATTCTTCTCGCTTTGACAATTGGTACACTTGGGCTAAGATCAGATGAGGGGGCCACCATAGAGGCAGAGTATAAATTAATGGGGCAAGTTTGAGACAATTTGGTGAGAAATCTCACTAGGCAACAAAATTGGCACATAGGCAAAATACTCTATATTCAAATTTCTGAAAGGTAACTGTTGATAGGATGGCTTTCTTTTGGTAGTCCAAAACGAGGTGAATTGTGACCAAATCACAAATCTTGAAATTACAGTCAGCAGTATTGTGAAAAATGTAACCACCATAAGGCTTACAGCTGGCAAATTTACAGCATAATTGGAAATTAAAAGTAGAACCGACCTTATTTAAATTAAAATAAGAACACCCTTGCTTAGATTGTGATACAATAGATATTCTTGGAAAAAGATAAAGCAGCAGTAAAAACAATGAAAGTTCTCAAGGGCTTTTTATTTTCTGGATTATCTTGAGATTTCTTCGTAAAGATCATGGTAATTAGAATAGAGTGATGATTAACCTCCCCTTAACTGAGTCTGAGGCTAACTCTATAATCTTCTATTAACTCAGGGATTTCAATAATTCATGGATATCTAACTTAAATGTTTTACTGTAACAATATTTGGATTTATTAATCATGTTCCCTACCAGGACGAAGATTAAAACTTTTACCTCTTAGAACTGTTAACATTGCAATTGACAACCTCTTCAACTATGAATGGCACATTGAATTTTTTTTAATAAACTTCAATATTGTTAGAAATTGTAGTGACTTATAATCTTCTGTATCACTAACACATAACACTATCTCTAAATATTCCTTGGTGAAGGGCAATCTCAGGAGCAATCACTAGATGCTCACAATATTCAAGATATTAGAACAAGAAACAGTATTTTACTAAGTTATCTAGAGGATGATAATGTTCTTGGTTTGTTCCTTTCCTTTGGGTTAAGTACGACCAGATACAGACCCAGTCAGTACTTTTAGGATTTGGCTTCCTTAACCTTAAGTTGAGGGTGAACATCTTAAAAATACACCTGATCCAGAATAGTCCAAAAAGGTCTAGGATTCTAACAGAGCACAAGAAAATTTGTTATAATGGCTTCTCCTACCTTTAATTCTGAAGTCCCCCAAGAATGTGTCTTTATCCCCCTCCAGTTTTTCATCCATAACGATGGTCCTGCATGACATTGTCTATAGACACATCAGGTTCTGTATGTTTGCTGATGACACCCAACTCTATCTCAACATCACCTCTTTCAAAACTCCATTCCCTCTGATTTGCCACACTCATTGTTTAATATCCAGTATTGGATGAGCAGAAATTTCCTTCATTTATATACTGGAATACCACAACCTTGGTCCATCATATTACATAAGAAGATAAGAAATATGAGCTGGAATAAGCCATTTGGCCCATCAAGTTCAACAAGATTATTGCTGATTTTCCATCTCAACTCACTTTCCAACTCTGTACCGATATTATTTAATTCTCTATGTACCCAAAAATCTATTAGACACTCAACAACTAAGCATTCAGAGTTATCTGGGGTAAAGAGTTCCTAAGATTCACAATACAATTGGAATTTTTCCCCACCTTAGCCTGAAATGACTAACTTCTTATTCTGATATTGATCCATGTTCTAGATTCCTCAGCCAGGGGAATTCATTTCTTAGCATCTATGTTGTCAAGTCCCTTAAATATTTTGTATAATTCAATTTATGAGAGTGTCTTTAAAACAAGTTCTGTTAAATATTGTACTGATTGAAATGTGGTCAGCCAGGTGGACCTCATAGAATGTGAGCTCCTTGACTGGGGTAGAATCAGCGACCCTGACTAACAGATATATACAGGAATGCCAGAGGTTCAGTTCACTCTGAGAGCTGGCTCAGTGTCAAGGACTCTCTATGTGTAATAAAGGGTGACTTGGTGACAGGATATCAGCCTCTGTAGAAATATTTCAAATATTACCAGGAAATGGTAACTAGGAAATGTTGAGTGAAAATTTTTATATGTTATATAAAAGTATAATCCATTTGCAAGGTTAAATATTTTAACTATTGTTCTGTAAAGGAGCAGAGAATAATTTGTCTTTTACTCTATCATTCACTTAAGATTAGTATATCAACGCTTCCCATTCTTCTAAACTTTGTGGAGTTTGGGATTGGTGGGCACAGCCTCATACCTTTATTCCAGAATCCAGTCCAGTGATATATTGTTCTATTGCCCCTAGGAAGAATGCATTCTTCCTTTGCTAAGGGTATTCTCTGTTTCCTTGCCACCAACCCCAATCTTCCCCTCGCCACTTTCTGACGCTACATAAGATTTCTTGCAGGCTGACTATGTCTGACACCAAGATGATTTCTGTCCATTCCATCAGGACGAATGTCTGCTTTTACTTTTGCATATTTCCTACGTCTGCCCTTTCTTAGGCGCATCTAATGCTGAAGACATTTCTTTGTTGACTCTTGACTAATTGAAACCCTCCTGATTGACCACACATTCATAAGCTTGACCCCATCCAAACCACTGTCTTCCTACTCTCACCAGTTCGTCACCTATTGCCCCATGTTCCCTGACTTACCCCGACAGAAAATGTTAACAATGTTTTGAGGGAAATTGATCACAAAATCAGTATTTTTGAGATATAAAGGTGTGATTTAGGATTGGTTTCATAAAAACATGGGCTCCTAACTCAGGAATTATCAAAGCACTCAAAAGCAATTGTAGATTCTGGAAATTGTGGGAGCTACCATTAGATTTCAAAAGCAATCATTAGCATTTAATGTCAGTTGAATGGGCATGGACTTGTGACTGGAGCCAGAGTGGACTTCCACTGATTGCAGCACTTATTGGGCAGGAGCTGCGTGGCTTGGTACCCTTCTGATTCAGAGCCAGACAGGAGGTTCCAGGAAAGACATTGGGTATACTGTCGCTTGCCCTGAGTCTCAAAGCTAAGCCAGCATTTTTGCTTTTTCCACGGCCCTGCTGTGTCCTTGTCACTTCTTCCACTGTTGCTAATTCTACCCTTCTTTCAATTATTTCCAATGCAGTTGTTGCTTCCCCAGTACCTCTTCATCCACCACCACTGCCTCCACCTCCTACACTGTTGCTGCCTCCATCTCCACCACTGTTGCCAACTCCACAAGTGCTTCAATTGTTAATTACATCTCTTCTCTACCACTTACCACCTGTTCTGCTGTTGCCATCTCCTCCTCCACTTCCACCACTGCACCATTAACCACCTCCAAGGCTGATTCCCTTTCTGCCTTCACTAGTGCTGCTATTGCAACCTTTTGCACCACTGCCTCCCCTCTGTTGCTACTACCCTGGCTGCTGTTGACACCCAGCATGACAAACTGTGGGGAAAAGTAAGTTGTGCTATGCTGGAGGAAGAAGAGAATGCTGATGAGTCCAGCAGAGTAGTCTGTGGTTCACCACCACCACCCCACTGATTTCGAATTCTCACCTAACCACTCATCCGTTTGCTTAGAATCACGTCATCCCTGACAAGACTGTCATACATGTATATGCATGAGCCAGTGAGCCTGATCCACCCGCCCCCCCCCCCCCCCGACCGCCATTTCAGACCAGTATGGCCTCACCAGTCATGGGCTCCACTACTTGACCCATCTCTTAAACTCGGGCTGACATAGTTTCCACTGAACCTCCCTTTCTTGCAGTCAGGCACTCAGTTGGCCAGACTGGCCAGCGCACAAAAGTTTGCAAAGGCTTAGTGAATGCAAAGGTAAAGAACAATGGAATAAATAATAAAGTGCATGACTGAGATGATTAAATATACTTATTATTGGATCTGCGGTCTGGAATATTGCAAATCTATTAATCACAAAAACAGAGTCAATCTCAAAAGCTAATTAAGGTTAGATATACATTTCAACATATCCAAATTGCCATTAAAATAATCAATTACATAATTATTATAATTTTCTGCACAAAAATGAAATAATAAACATGCATTCAAATACATTGTCATTACGACAACACAATCAGTAAAAGAAAACACAATATAAAGTAAAGGTGCAGGGAATGTGGAGACTGGAGATGAAATAGGCTGGCAATACTGAGATTTATAAAAAAAATCAAGAATACTTCCATGCATATTAGAAGTAACCACTTGAAACTGTATTTGGGAAAACTGCCCGAATTTGTTTAATGCACTGTTCATTCAGATCCTTATATCCCTCTCTACAATAATTATTATAGTGGTTTGTGTACTGACCCCATTTTAAACAATCTACATGCTGCTGGAACTTAGAAAAATCTGATGTCTGAAAATTAATCAGTTTTACCATGATTACTAGAATTTGAGTTTTCTTCCAAAACAAGTACTTTGATTGCTTTTGATATATATTGAATACCACCTGCCTGTATAATTGATGATTGATGATCACAAAAGCTTTGTAGGATGTCATTTCATGTCAGCTGATCACCAATGTTGTCATTTGATAACAAATTATGTTAAATGATGAATAAATGATCACTTTTAACACAGATAATTGTAAATGAATGCATGTGAACACTGGTGAACACGAATGTCAAAATTTTTTTGTGTGACATTGACCCTTGCTCAATCGATCCTTTGATGTTAAAATTCTTATCTTTGCTTTCAAATCCCTCTTTCCCTCACCTGTCACTAATCTGCTTCAGTTTTACAACTGTCTGGCCTTTTGCATATCATTCACTACTGCATCATCGCAGCTGTGTCTTTTAACTGTTTGAAATGCTCTAAATTTTTACCACCCTTTCCCAGCTATTTTTATTTGTGATGAAGGGTCTCTGGATGCAAGATTTGAACTCTGTTTATCTCTCTACAGATGCTGTCAGACCTGTTGAGTTCTTCTGACAATTTCTGTTTTTGTTTATCACTCTCTAATTTGTTCTGTTTCTTAAAACTTTCCTCAAAACCTACCCATCACCTAACTAGGATTTTTTTGACATCAGTTCCTTGAAGTACTTGGAATATTGTGCCGCATATAGAATGAAAATTCCTTCTTCAATTTTTTTTATACGTTAAACAAACTATTGCGTATATTGGAGATAAATTAAACCAGAAATACTCACTAATGTTCAGCATGTTAGGCAGTTTTTCTGGAAAGAGAAACAGGATTAATGTTTCACGTCAATGACCTTTGATCAGAATGAGGAGATGTTAAAGATAGCAATTTTAAAGCACATGTAGACCCAAAGATTGGAGGGGAGTAATGAAGAAAAGACGTGTGACAAAGAGAGGCTGAAGACTCTTATCCAATGACACTGCGCGCTAAATGTAGAGAAATAGATTCTGACCCTCGTGAATAGGTTCCAATCAAGAGCCTTGAATTGTATTGAGCTTCTTCCTTGCTGCTGTAGCTCCATATCCAGCCTGCTAATTAAGATTATCATATTTATGTCTTGAACCTTGTTCATGGTGGAGAAATTTGAGGTGTCATGATGTAAAGCATTCATTATTATAATCCACAATCTCTACCGTGATCTTGTAGCCATGTTGTTTATATGAATCATCCAGTTGCCCGAGTCAAACCCAGTTGAAATTAAAGTATTGGGTCCAGTCTGTAAATTTGTAAAGTAGTTGTCAAATAATTGCAGTGCCTGAAAAACCACCCATGCAATATAATGAGCTAAGGTTTGCAGATTTCATGCGTGACTCGTTAAGCATACTAAGTGTGAATTATTTGGTTTTGAAAGTCAGCATTGTGTTACGATTCCAAATGATTAATTTGCTTCTGAGTGATATTGTGAGATCTATACTAATTTGTTGCAAGTTTAAAAGCAAAAGGTAAAGTATTACAGATACATCTTCATTTATTCTTAAGCACTTGCTCATTCTTCCATTTCCTGCATGTATTTCCTGTACTTAGAATAATGGTCTGTAATTTAACTTTGAGCCTGTAATCTAGCATCTGTGCTGCTGATTGCCAGATCAATGTTGCAGCTTCAGTTTTCAAAATTGGCTAATTTGAATTAATGACGTGTAATTCAGAATCCAGATCATCACTGTACGATTTTTCATTCACATTATGGTAATGTCGATATTTAGAGAAATTTTAATAAACTTAATTTTCATTGGTTGTCTTTAAAATCCTAAGATACTATCTGCAATTACAAATAAAATTAGTTTCACATCGTAATCGTAATGGAAAACTTTCAAATGATGGAATTTGATTTGAGAACATTCTTCAATTATTTATTTGGTGATATTGAATCCTAATTTATGATCACAATGAAAGGATTTTAATTTATCCCACAAGGATATCATAAACATGGAGGGAAATATGGTATTTGATAGTTCAGTGAAAAACTTAAATAAGAGTTCATTCTTTATGCAAGTCAGTGGTTGTTGATTGTTATTGTAACAAAGTTTTACAGTCATTCTATTAAAATTGTCTATTAAAATTTATAAGCAAGCATTTTACCAGTTACAATTATGATGTGGTTTGTGGACTGTTGAAGATGGACTGTTCGTAGGATATGTGGAACAGTCCATCTTCCGCAGCTACACTGGCACCACCCCCCCCACCTTTTCCTCCGCTACATCGATGACTGTATCGGCGCTGCCTCGTGCTCCCACGAGGAGGTTGAACAGTTCATCCACTTTACCAACACCTTCCACCCCGACCTCAAATTCATTTGGACCGTCTCAGACTCCTCCCTCCCCTTCCTAGACCTTTCCATTTCTATCTCGGGCGAACGAATCAACATGGACATTTACTATAAACCAACCGACTCCCGCAGCTACCTAGACTACACCTCCTCCCACCCTGCCCCCTGTAAAAACGCCATCCCATATTCCCAATTCCTTCGTCTCCGCCGCATCTGCTCCCAGGAGGACCAGTTCCAAAATTGTATGACCCAGATGGCCTCCTTCTTCAAGGACCGCAATTTCCCCCCAGACGTGGTCGACGATGCCCTCCACCGCATCTCTTCCACTTCCCGCTCCTCCGCACTTGAGCCCCGCCCCTCCAACTGCCACCAGGACAGAACCCCACTGGTCCTCACCTACCACTACACCAACCTCCATGTACAGCGTATCATCCGCCGTCATTTCCGCCACTTCCAAACGGACCCCACCACCAGGGATATATTTCCCTCCCCT
>NC_057727.1:37733806-37844221 GCF_004010195.1 Chiloscyllium plagiosum | reverse complement strand
CCACTCCGGCCTATCACCTTCACCTTGACCTCCTTCCACCTATCGCATTTCCAACACCCCTCCCCCAAGTCCCTCCTCCCTACCTTTTATCTTACCCTGCTGGACACACTTTCCTCATTCCTGAAGAAGGGCTTATGCCCGAAACGTCAATTCTCCTGTTCCTTGGATGCTGCTTGTTTTTTTTTAAACCAAGGTCAGAAAGTAATGTTGAACAGTGACCCACTGACAGCTTTCACTTATGTGAAATGACTTGACCAGCTACCTGGAGTTTTAATTGCTATGTGTTTACAACATTGAGTTTTATTATACAGGAACAGATGGTCAGGTGTCATCAATAAGTTGAGTTCAGAAGAAGATAAGTTATCAAAGCAGAACGGCAATTTGTTAGTTTGTGGAAGCGTTCAGGTTGTGAGAACTTAGTTTGGAAATATCAGCAGGCTGTCAGAATTAGAAAGACATGTTCAGGCTAACACAGCAGGAATGAAATCTTAAGTTCTTTCAACAATCCTGGAGATGAGTAATTTGAGTAAGAAATGGAAGTGTTAAGATGGAAGTGATATTTCACTGAGATTGAATTACTGCAAAGAAAGATTATTTATAGAAAAATAATTATTTATGTTTGATCTTATTTAAATTGTCATATATAGATTGTTTTTTTGTGCAATAAATTTATGCTTTTTGTTAAAATAATATAGGCTGCGTCATGTGAATAGGTTAATCTCACAGTAACCAAACTGCAAAAATAAAATGTATGACCCATCAAGCCACATTTCACTTGCGCATCTGACTTGTCCAGTATTACCATCAGCTGAGATCAAAACATAATTAGGAGTAATCTTGCAGTGCATCCTTTGTTAATATTCATCATGAGGTCATCATATTAGTATACATGGAGTGAAACCTGGTTTTGAAAGAATTAATTACAATCGATGATGCTTCATTTGTAATACATAATCTTAATAATGTTACATTCAGAGTAAATTTACATAAACATATGTAAATTAAATCTGTAAGTGATTAGTAATCATGTTTATTTAATAGAAGATATATTAACCATACTCTATGCTTTAAGTAAGCCCTAAAGACGGCTCCTGTTTGGAAATGTTTGACTTTATACCTTGTCCAAAGGAAATTCACATACAATCTCTGAAGTATGAACATTTTTAATCCTGTTTATATTATTTTCTTGTCTGCATTTTCTACATCCAAAACATTAGAAAGCTATACGTTGATGAAACCTTGCATTACAAAAAATAATTGTAGATGAAGTTTTCAAACTTTCTTATTCATGTTTCACCCAATAAATGAATTAGGAAAGCATGCATATAAATGGAGATAAATATGAAGAAACACTAGAGGGCTTACTCACCCCATTGCAATGAAGACACACTGCACTACTTTCACAGCAGCATCAATAATTCTAATCCATTTGTCACAGCTCCTAAGGCCACGATCTGGCAATATCAATATGATGCATATCCTAATATCTGAAAATCTTAATTTAAGAATTGTTAGTTATAATAATTATTATAAGAATATCTGAGAGAATCTGGCAACTCAAGTAGGATCACAAATTTTCTGAAGGTTGTATATATCATGTTAATTCATGTCACATTCACAAAGGTTTTTCTAATGACCATTTTATATTTATAAACAGAAATATGTATTAATCAGTGGGTACGTTGACTTTTTGTCATGCCATTTTTGATTAATTTTCT
The DNA here is from genome assembly GCF_004010195.1 of Chiloscyllium plagiosum. Classification (NCBI taxonomy): domain Eukaryota; kingdom Metazoa; phylum Chordata; class Chondrichthyes; order Orectolobiformes; family Hemiscylliidae; genus Chiloscyllium; species Chiloscyllium plagiosum. The sequence continues at coordinate 37,842,503 of NC_057727.1, read as the reverse complement.
TCAGATTTGTAACATAGCAAATTAAATTAATATAGAGCACTTTTCTCTATTTAATTGCAGACTAAACAAGTCACATGCTTACAAATAAATATGATTCTGAGTGTCCAGTTTATTCTTTATTATATAAAGAATACAAGCTCAGTACATTTATTTAAAATTCTGCTGCCAATTATTTGAACACCTTTTACATTGCCCCGGCGCGAATGACATTTTTAGTTCATTTATTGCGATTTCTGTTAATTCTGGGAGTCTCAATTTTATGTGTTTGAAAAGATCCAATGATCACTGGTTTAAACTTGGTAGAAATTAATCTATGCTTGTAAACTGTACACTCTAAAAGTGTTTGAACATCTAGTTTACAAGGCGGAGTTAGAGATGTCTGCGATGCAGTCGTCGGTTTAATTTTGGTAAATCAGGTGTATATATCCTGAGACCAATTCGAGGACATTGGTGCTGTAGTTAGTAATTCCCCATATTTGGACAGTTGGAAATAACTGCAGTTTTTTATCTCTTTGTACTTTTAACATGCTGAATTGTAATGTTCAGAGAATGTCAGATTACAAATGGGCACATAAATATATATAATAAACCCTTTAGCATGACTGAAGGGGCTGGTTTTCTCATTGACTAATGACTACAGCATAGTACAGAATAACTCCACACAGCATGGGGTTCAAGCCCTGTTCCAATGAAGGTAGAGTTGGGTTCAGTCTCATTAAATCATGTCATAAACTGAGGTTGTACAAACCTCAGATAATCAAGGAAGGTATACGGAGAAGAAGAAACACCAAAAAGAACATCTAACCGTCGTTTTTACTATGCTTACTATAATATGCGAAACCACAAATAAACTATGAACAGTGATACATCATCTAACTTAAAAGCTTTTCACTTACTATAATGAAACTGACTTTTGATGGTTGTTACACTATGCATCGATATTTCATAACTGTTCTGGATGACAAATGCATATTGGAAATTATTTAAAGGTTCCAATCAATCAGCTATTATGTGAAACCTATTGCTAAGCCTTTTGTGTTGTTTAGCCTGTTGATCGTGGGCTGAAATGAATGATTTTTGTCTTTATTAATTCTCTTGTAAAGTGTGACCCAGTGAGGTCTCTTACTTATGTAATGAAGAAATGTATCAATGTGCTTTTCTATCTTTTTAACTAGCATTTACGCTTAGGTTTTCCTTACTTATGGTCTGTTATTCCTCTGTGCTCTCTCTCTCTCAAATTCAATATCCAAACGAGAACTTGGTTCTTTAATGGTGCTTATGGTCAATAAGTTATGTGACTTTATTTATGTGAAACGTTATGTCTTTAATTAGCCTTATCTTGCTGCACGTAACATTTAGAATGCCCTTATAGAGAGGACAAAAGATATTCCGCTACAGTTCCAGGATGCAACTTCTTATAGAAGAAAAGATTCAAGAAGTGGATGCTCTTTATTTCTATTGTGCAATGTTTGCCTCCATATTACTGAATAAGAGAGTGAGAAAGGGTGACAGAGAGAACAAGCAGGCATGTTAGGCAGAGACAACTCCTGAAAAATCTTATCACTTTGAGTTAAATACACCAAGAAATACTGTAAACAGAGAATTTATATTTCTAACTGGTCTCAGGACATCCCAATGTATCTTACAGCCAATGAAGTAATCACTATTGTAGTGTAGGAAATATATTTTGCAAATAATTTGATTTATTTGGTTCTAATGTCAGTCAAGAGGTGAACATTGGCCAAAAGCCATTTCTTCACATTGGGTTAGCTCCAGCTGTAGTAATTTCCTGCATGTTCACATTCATTTTTTACAGTTGAGCTGCCTTTTCCTAGGGCCATATAGAAGGCATTCACATGGTATAACGTTATTAGAGCACACAGCCAGCCAATCCTATGGTACTACCCTATGGCTAGTGAATATATGTCTTCTTGTGTGAGTCTATTCCATTGCAGCATGCATGATAATGGAGTAAAAGTAGTAATTTCAGCTTTTAGTTGTCACTATGTGAACTAATGCTGTGCAAAGAGCATGCAGTCTTTCTTCAGTTGTATAGAACAAGGAATGATTCATTTGATTACTTTGCAAGGTACATCTGTGAAGATTCTATATTTTTCATTATTAGCAATGTTAACAAAGTATGCAATATGTGTATACACTAACTTCAACAACCCCCTCATTCCAATAAACTTTCTCTTCATTTGAATCTATATCCTATCAACCACAGAATTTGCTTTGTATCTTACCATTATTCTTTCAGTCAGTACCTCTGCTTTAAATGGAGGGTAGCCTTTTGATCTGAAGAGGAAAAGCCTTTTTAGTTGTACCTAAATGAAACTGAAATATCTAATCCTGAAAGGGGTCCTTTTTTAAAATTTCCCTTTGCCTCCATTGTAGCTTCCACAAAACATTATTTCACAAAAAACCTTTAACTAATGTAGCCCTAGTCATTTGTCCCTACCAATTTGGCTCCTAATAATTGTTTTCTAAGTGTTGGTGACTTATGATTAGGGACTCGAACTAATCTTGTAATTCTAAGTGCGGCCAACTCCCATACAATGTGGTGTGCATTGGAATTGCTAACATCATTTGAAGCTTAAGTACTTTGCTGACCTGAGAACTTTAACAAAACTGTTCTTTGATAAAATATTGGTAAAACACGTTGTGTCTCTGTAACAGTTAACTATTTTAGAAGCAGCACTGATTTCCTATCAGTATACAAAATAAGTTATTTGAACAATGACAAGGAATGGCTTGAATTGGTATAAAGTACAACTACTCTTAGTCTGTCACAATGTGAAGATTCTTCCGGGAAGTAGGTGGAAGGCTATAGAATAGAGTAGCGCAGCAGGTCAGCCAGCATCCAGGGAACACATTTGTTCCAGCAACACATTTTCAGCTCTGATCTCCAGCATCTGCAGACCTCACTTTCTCCTATAGAATAGAGTAGTTAATTGTAAGATTTGATAGACATTTCTGTGGCCACAATTCGGACTCCAAGGTAGTATGTTACCTCCTGGGTGCTAGAGTCAAGGATATCTCGGTGCAGCAACAGGACATTTGAGTGTGTGAGGGTGAACAGCTAGTAGTTCTGATTCACATCAGCATAAACGACATTGCTAAGAAAGGAGATGAAGTCCTAAAAGCAGAATATAGAGAGTTAGGAAACAAGTTTAACAAGTAGGATACCAAAGGTATGGATCTCATGGTTGCCACCAGTGCCACACGCTGGTCAGAGTAGAAATAGTAGGATATGTCAGATGCTCACTTGGCGGGAGAAGTGGCTGAAGGTAGAGGGCATTGGGATTAGTTGTGAGGAGGTGGGACCAGCACAAACTGAACAAAATGCATCTGGGCAAGACTGGAACTGACGTCCCAGGGGAGTATTTACTAGTATGATTGGGAAGGTTTAAATTAAAATGGCAAGGGGATGGGAACCTATAGGGGAAACAGAAGAGAGGCAAACAAGGTAAATAAACAAAAGATGGAATGGGAAATATGAGCAAGTGACAGAGAATTCAAGGGCAAGAATCAAACAGGATTAAGACTGTTAAAAAGACAAAACTTAAGACCTTGTGTCTTAATTTGTGGTACATTTGCAATAAATTGGATGAATGGATATGACATAGTTTAAGTGTGACTGCAGGGTGACTGGGGATGGGAACTGAACATTGCAGGGACATTCAATTTTTAGGAAGGACAAAGAAGAAATGGAGGTTGGGTTATGTGAAAGCATAATTGTAGAAAAGGAGGCTGTTAGGTAGAAAGTAAGTTATTCATGGTAACATCACTTTCAGCTTTCACTTCATGCCAGAAAGCAGGATAAGGGTGATGGGATTTGTAAAAGGGCAAAAGGCAACCTAAACTACCTTTAGTAATGTTAGATGCAATCATCTCTGTCTCAGATATCCCAGTGAGGTCAGCCACCACTATTGTTGACTAAAGATGATATTTATGCAACAAAGCGGAAGGATATTATCTCTGGTAAAGTAGAAGCTGTATATGTTGAGCCAAGAAACAGCCAGAGGCAGAAACGATAGTGGAGTTTATATACAGACCTCAAAATTGTAGTGATGACATGAGGGGAGGCATTAAACAAGAAATTAGAGACACAAGCAATAAAGATGCGTCTATAATTATGGGTGACTTTAATCTGCATGTAGATTGGGCAAATCAGGATTAATACCATACAGAAGGAATTCCTGAGTGTGTACATATGGTTTTCTGGATCATTATTTTGAGCAAGCAACTCAAAGAGGATAGGCCATTCTAGTCTTGGTATTGTGAAATGTGAAAAGAATAATTGGCAATCGAGCTGTGTGAGGTCCCTTGGGGAAATGCAACCATAATATGAGAGAATTCTTCATTAGGTGGAGAGTAATTTAATTGATTCTGAGACTAGGGTCCTGAATCTAAGTATAAGGTGAAAGCTGGCTATGTTAACTTGGCAAATGTTACTTAAAAGTTGGGTAGGCAATGATAAACATTTAAAGAGTGCATGGAGGAACTGAAACGAATTTATTCCTGTCTGGAACAAAACTAAAACAGAAAAGGTTGCTCAACCATGACTAACAAGTGAAATCAGCAATAGTATTAGACCCAAAAAATAGGCATACATAATGGCCAGAAAGCATTATGTCCTGAAGATTAGGAGCAGTTTAAATTTCAGAAAAAGAAGACAAAGGGATTGATGAAAAGGTGAAAACAGAGTATGAACATAAGCTTGCAGACAACATACAAACTTAAAAATCACATAACGCCTGACAACCACCTGATGAAGGAGCAGTAATCCAAAAGCTAATGCTCCCAAATAAACCTGTTGGACTATAACCTAATGTTATTATTAGTTGGAAAATGGAATTGTGGAAATTTATGGGATTAAAGATCAATAACTCCCTGGGGCCTAATAATCCACATCCAAGGGTACTCAAGGAACTAGCCTTAGACATACATTGGCAGTTATTTTTGAGAATGCTATAGACTCTGGAACAGTTCTGAAGGTTTGGAGGCTAGCTAATGTAACCATACTATTTTAAAAAGGAGGTTGATAGACAAAAAGGAATTATTGACTGGTTAACTTGACATTAGTAGTAGGGAAAATGCTATAGTCCAAATGCAAGACTGACACTTGACTTCAAAAGCAAACTCTTATTTTAAAATCCGTCATGGCAATGTTACCAGGAGGACTTCCTCAAAGCCTCCCTGAGAAAATGCAATATCCCCACTAACTCATGGGAACCTTTTGCCCAAGACAACCCAACCTGGAAAAGAAACATCCATCAAGTACCAACCACCTTGAGCATCTGGGATAGGTCCAGGTTGAAAGAGCCTGTGGAAATCTGAGCACCCCACCCATCTGCTTCTTCAAAAATCACTTGGCCAACTGTGGCATGTTGTGCAGAACCAGCATTAGACTGTTTGGTCACCTCAGAGTCCACAATGCCAGTGTGGAAGAATGTCATCCTTAGTGTTGAGGGATTGCTTAAAAGAAGAGAGTAGCAACGTGAAATGACTGTAGGTAATTGAAAATTGATCTTTAACTGAGATATTCTTCCTTGGTTCAGCATGCTCTTCCCTATGATACCTATATTTTGTTTTCCTTCTTAATGGTCCAGGTTGAAGGAGCATGAGAAATTTGAGCATCCCACCCGTCTGCCTCTTCAAATATCACTTAGCTACCTGTGACAGGGTGTGAAGAGCCATCATAGATCTGAATTGATCTTTGACTGAAATATTCTTCCTTGGTTCATTTTCCCAATGATACTTATCTTCTAAATTCCTTCTTCAGTAGTACCATGTGGAACGTTCAAGACTTTACACACCCAGAATAGAGATTTTGGAAAAGCTCCTGTCCAACTCTCTTTTGGATGTGAATTTAATAGTTGAGTGCATGATTAGCTATTGGATTTTAGAGTATTTCCAAGTTGTCTTCCAAAGGGTAATTCATATGAAGGACTTCTACCTGTACCACTGTGAATGTCTGGCTTCAAAGTTGGTCCTATTAACTACTCTAATATTCAATTCAACAGTAACACTGCAATTAGCAAGTATCACTCATTCCCACGTGGTTTTCACGTAACAAATAATGCTTTGAATGTACCTATCCTGTGATCTATGCTTGGTAACATTGCAGGCACAGACTGTTTTCATTTGGGTCACCTTCATGCAGACATAAGAACAGTCAAAAGTGTTTGCAAGACAGGCACAAAGCAGAAGGATAAGGTGAATAGTTTAATTTGTCAGACTTATTGCATGTGTTGTTGGATGAAAATGTTATGGAAGGTTTTTATTTCAGAATCTTGGCCAAGAGAACACTGTGAAGTGATTTGACAAATGAATTGAAAAGTGGGAAAGTATTGGGTAATCGTGATTGGAATAGTTTTGGAAAACAGTTTCTCTGTAGCTGCTCATAAACAGTGAGAGTTCACAGAGAAGGGGGTGCTGGATGATTTGTTTGTGCTTCCTCTTCCACTTCCTCTTCTCTTCCTCTTTCCCCTCTTTCCATTGTAGCTTCTGATGCCTTCTGGCATGGGCTGTGCCTTCCTGATGACGAGGCTGTGGAGACTGTCCACACACTGGTGAATGCTGGAATGCTCTCCTTGAGTGGTTCAAATGGTGGAATATTGCTTCAGGAAATTCATGATCTGCTCTGAGATGATTGGCTCTTGAATGAAGTGTATTGTTCTTCTGTGGTCAGGTGGTAGAGGGGATTTATGAAGCATGTGTACAGAGCCTATTCCCTGTCTCTAAACAATCAGCCTCTGATTCATTGTGGTGACTTAATAGCCCAGTGAATGATTCAGATGAAGGTACTGTGGTGTTTCAGGATAGGGGGATATTCACTGACATGATATTTTAGGCATAGTACGCCAACTGTACCATAAAATTGATGGAGTTGTCGCCCTTGGAAGCCCTTTCCCTATTTGTGTGTGCAACCCACAGATCCAAATGTATGCAGTTGATGGCTCCCTGCATTGAAATGTCCATTAAATTAACAGAACGAACCACATATCTCTGGCTCACCCGTCAAAATCTAAAAACAGTTATCAACACCTTTCAAGAACACACCACAGTACTTCCATATGTTGTGAGAAAGCAAAATTAAGTCAAAAATATTTAAGTTCAAATTGATTGACTGACCTTTTAAAAACAACTCCTGAGAGTTCTCTTCTGCAAACGAATGTATGTTCTGCTGAAAGTAGTTAGGATATGACCTTAACAGGACTTGTGCAGCCCAACTTTGGAGAATGCGTGTTAAATCGGCCTGAAAGTCTGATGCCACAATGCTTCCACTGTGGAATTTTCTAGCACATGTACAGTATACCCATGCTCACATCCTTAACAGCATGGTGTTCCATGTATGCTGCACTAGAAGGCACCAGAAGCAGTTCGCTCATCATTTTTGATAACTCCAAACTTTGTCATGTGGCTCCAGCAACTCAACAGAAACAAACTTGAATGTACATTTATTAGAATTATTTTTAATAACACAGTTTGGACAAAATGTTATGCTCCTTCATTTCCCATCAATACAGAATTAAATTGTATTTCCTCTCATGGTTTGACTTATACTATTTACCTGTTTTAACTTGATTTTGAAAGGGGATTTATCCTTTTGGCTCCATTCTGCTGCTCAGCTATGATAAGGAAATTATTACGTTGTTCCTATTACATGTCCATGTTTCTCAAGATTCTGAGAGGCCAAACATAAATGCTGTCACAGAAACAGAATTTAACAGTCAAAAATATCTGAACAGGCAATGATAACAATGTCAAATGTCTGTTTGGTAATTACTTTGAATTTCACAAAATATAAAAGCTACATCAGTTAATTGACCTAACTCCATTCATTTGAAGCAAAAGACAACTAGTGACCGTTATCTGACAATAAGTAATGTTTGGAATGATTAGCTGATGAATTTCCAACTCCACCAGAGGGAAATATAGGGCATATGCAGTTATAGGCAGGGATAAAAGCCAGAAAGGGTAACCACTCTTCAGCAGGCAGTGGGATGCAGCACTGTATTTGGCAGGAACCCACTAAGTGACAGCCACCGGGCCTCTGTCTTATTAATGACAGCTGCCTAGCCTAAAGGCTACTGGTCCAATCAAAGGCCAGCAGTCAGCAGAACCAGTATTCAGGGTGGCATTGCTGAATGATTGTGCACCCTCAAAGTCAGGTCATTGGATTTCTGGTTCACTATGAGCAGTCAAGCAGGACCCCCAGACAGGGTGTCGCTGGAAATAAGCCACAGCATTGCCACCAAAATCTCTTGGATGGTCCATGGAGTTCACCAAAAGGAAGGCTTACCCCCCAGCTACTCCTGGAACCTGGCCCAAAGCAACTGGTGGCTTCTCTCCAACAAATATACTTACTAGGAGCAGAAATAGACCTTTCAGCCCTGCTCCACCATTCAAAAATATCATAACTGATCTCCTTACTTTATAAATTCCATATTCCCATTTATCCCCATACCATTTGATATCCCTGCTTGACAAGAGTCTATCTAGCTCCACCTTAAAAATATTCAGTGACTTTCACTTCCACTGCCTGATGAGGCAAACAGTTCCAAAGTTACCAGCCCTTCAAGAGAAAGGAATTCTCCTGATTTTTGTCATTAGGAAACCTAATTTTAAAACAGTATCCTCTGGTTCTGAACTCAATCACAAAACTAAATATCCACCTGTCCAAGTGTACAATGTCAAGACCATTCAGGATCTTAAACACTTAAATTGAATTATCCCTGCCCTTCTAAACTCCTGTGAAAACAAGCCCAGCCTTTACAGGTATCTGTCTCATAAGCCTCTTCTGAACTACCTGGATTGCATTTACATCCTCCCTTAAGTAAAGAGACCAAAGCTGTACGGTCCTACCTTTCCTACTAGTAGCAAAATGACACTGCCTCCAAAACCTTTCCATGCTATTTTGCTAGTCTACCCATTTCCCAACCCAATCCAAAGGGTTAATAAAATTTAAGCTAGATGTCAGGACTCATTTGCATTTAAATTTCAAAACTCTTATAATTCCTTGATAACAGTTACTTCTTGTCCCTGCCATCTCAGGAAGTGGTTTATTCAAGAAAGAGTTATTGCTGATTCTTCCAAATCCTAAACAGTTATTAATGTTTGAAGTTTGCAGTATCACAAGAGGTTTTAGAATATTGTTTATTCATCTGAAATCTAATATTAAATTTCAGAACTCTTGAATAGACAATTAATGTTGAATTTAACAAGGAACAGGGAAGCTACTTCAGCTAAGAAGGCGACCTACAGACTTGATGACTCCAGAAGTGTGAATAGTATTGGGAATGAATGGATCTAAAGCATCATCAATAATGTCACATAAGAAACTTCACAAGACAGAATTTCCTTTAATAATTCAACCTTAGGATTTTTTAGTAGCAGTACTTCAAAGAACAACAATGCACAAGGATCGAACATGGATCTCCAGAGACAGATGCTGTTGATTGGTATCATAGCTAAATTCCATCTTTAATTGGATAATAACTAAGTTGAATTATAACTAAGTTGGAGGAAAGTATAGAGGGGATATCAGAGGCGGGTTCTTTACACAGAGAGTTGTGAGAGCATGGAATGCTTTGCCAGCAGCAGTTGTGGAAGCAAGGTCATTGGGGACATTTAAGAGACTACTGGACATGCATATGGTCACAGAAATGTGAGGGTGCATACATTAGGATCAGTGGTCGGCACAACATCGTGGGCTGAAGGGCCTGTTCTGTGCTGTACTGTTCTATGTTCTACGTTCTACAACAGTTTAATAGCTGTTTATTGCAAGATGCACTCACAAAATATTTGTTAATGCAAATTCCACATCCTCAGCAGAATTCCTAGAGACTTAATTTTACTGTCTTCTGTAAGAAATAAGGCAAAATATTTCTTAACATTTTAAATGTTCCTATTTCCTTTGGGAAATCTGTTTAGTTCTTATGTGCTTGCAAAATGCCTTCGTTCTTTCTTTTACATTGATGACCTGTTTCATACTCTTTGTTCACTTTCTGAATGTCCATTTTTGTTTCCCTTCTATATCTTTTATATTTCCCATAGTTTTCTTCTATTTGATTTTCCCCATGATTATCATGTCTCTTTTTAGAATATCTATTTTACTCTAATTTCTCTTAATTATCCATGGAACCTCAACCTTGGACACATTATTTTAATGCAACCATTATCTTAATGATTCTCTATTTGAATATCTTCCACAAGCTGGTCTGCTCATTGAAATACCTCTTTTTCCAACCAATTAATTTTCTATTTATTCTCTTGCTGACTTACTTCAGCTGACTTACACATTTTACATCCTTACCCAAGTCCACATATAATACTCCTTTGTTGAACATATAATACTCTGTAAAAGAACATATCCACCACACCATACAGTAACTAGCAATATAAGCACCAACATAAAAAATTATTTGAGTATTCTATGAATAGTTAGATGTCCAATTTTATGTTTGAAAACTATTAAACAAAATTAAACACTATATGGGTTCAGTATTCAGTTAATTTCATTTTACTTAAGACATCGTATGCCAAATTTATCCAGAATGGCAAACACAATCAGATTGCCATTCCTCTCCTTTCCCTTAACATGTCCCAGACCTTTGCAATTCTGTTCCCCAATTCAGTCTCTTCAGAAAAGCAGAATGTACATGTTCAGTACATCTACCTGGACAACACAGAATCACTGTCGGAGGCCACACCATGTCTCCATTTTACAGTAGTAATTGTTATATTCTAGGCTTTAAAGGTCCCAAAAGTAATTTGAGAAGCTATAGACAAAAGTTGATTGTGTAGGATGGGTGAGTGAGCACATAGCATGGCAGGAAAGTGGATGAAGATGTAGCGTGCCAAGTGGGTGAGTAGTTATGATAACATCTGGTAAGTATGTAAGGTGAGAAGTTAAGATGTCTGATAGATGAGTGATGAGTGTTAGCCTCAAGTTTCACTCTGGACTCTGAATGATTATCGTCTTATCAATGCTGTGTTTCCTGAGCAAGCTTGGTTTGCCAAGATCCCAGAAACAATTGAGCATAGCTAAAGATCCGTCAGTGGACCGGATTGATAACCATCTGAACAACCAATAACTTAAGCTTCTTTTTCCTTTAATAAATAATAATTATTGGCGAAAAGCATTTTTTCCAAACATAATCATGACAGGGAGAGATCCATTGTTTCCCCTTTATTTGGCATGTGTTTTTATTGTATTTTATGTTATTTAAACATTTACATTTTCATATTGCAAACTGTGTTAATCTGTTCTGAATCACTATCATAGAACAGTACAGCACAGAACAGGCCCTTCAGCCCACGATGTTGTGCCAACCACTGATCCTCATGTATGCACCCTCAAATTTCTGTGACCATATGCATGTCCAGTAGTCTCTTAAATGTCCCCAATGACCTTGCTTCCACAACTGCTGCTGGCAACGCAATCCATGCTCTCACGACTCTCTGTGTAAAGAACCCGCCTCTGACATCCCCTCTATACTTTCCTCCAACCAGCTTAAAACTATGATCCCTCGTGTTGGTCATTCCTGCCCTGGGAAATAGTCTCTGGCTATCGACTCTTTCCATGCCGTTCATTATCTTGTATACCTCAATTAGGACCCCTCTCCTCCTCCTTTTCTCCAATGGAAAAAGTCCAAGCTCAGTCAACCTCTCTTCATAAGATAAGCCCTCCAGTCCAGGCAGCATCCTGGTAAACCTCCTCTGAACCCTCTCCAAAGCATCCACATCTTTCCTATAATAGGGCGACCAGAACTGGACGCAGTATTCCAAATGCGGTCTAACCAAAGTTTTATAGAGCTGCAACAAGATCTCACGACTCTTAAACTCACTCCCCCTGTTAATGAAAGCCAAAACATCATATGCTTTCTTAACAACCCTGTCCGCTTGGGTGGCCATTTTAAGGGATCTATGTACCTGCACACCAAGATCCCTCTGTTCCTCCACACTGCCAAGAATCCTATCCTTAGAGGCCCAAGGACAGAGCCCTGTGGAACACCACTAACCACAGACTTCCAGGCAGAATATTTTCCTTCTACTACCACTCGCTGTCTTCTGTTAGCCAGCCAATTCTGTATCCAGAGAGCTAAGTTCCCCTGTATCCCGTTCCTCCTGACCTTCTGAATGAACCTACCATGGGGAACCTATCGTATCAGTTTTTTTTATTATAAATTAATATTTTTGTCTTTATTAAAGAAATCTGATTGACGGATCTTTTTATTTTGAATTTAACATCGAGAAAGCAATGAATTGCCCATACTGGGAAATGGGCAAACATTTAAAGTTATGTTATAACTCATGAAGTATTGCAGAAAGACAGTACTCTTCTTCCCATCTAAATAATAACATCAAATTGTGGACTTGCAGTGGGTACCCAATGCTGTCAATGTGTAAGTGATGATGGGGTAATAATAATTGAAAACAGATAAATAGAAAGATGTCAGGTATTATTAAACCAAAATAGCTTTGGCTGAGACTTTTCAGAAGATGGGATATTTATTCCTTTTAAAGTAACCAAGGACAACTATCAAAATTGGAAAAGAAGTTGAAGTTAGAATGAAGAGCAGGGATGAGGCAAGCAGACATAATCAAGGTAGTAACACAACACTTGATATTGAAAGAGAGATAAGGCAATTCAGCTGGTGTGTCAATTGAATTAACTAGAATTCAGTTGCAGATGAAGCATCTTGAATTAGAAATAGCAGATGAAATAGATGCCTAGAATTTGAAAGAAAAGCATTTTAGAGAGAGGAAAGAGAAAAAGAAAGGGAGTTTGTGAGTTTGGAACCAGAATCAGGCACGAGAGAAAGAGAGTGAGAAAGGGAATACCAGCCTCAAAGGCGAGAAATAAAAAAGTTGACACTTAATAAAATATTTTTCACCATTAATTGTAGGCATTGCGAGTGGAGTATATGATATACTTAGGGAAATAATTCTTCTGGAGGAAACCAAAATCCCTCCAGTAGTACGAAAATGCATAGAGAACTAAAAGATAGTGACTGATGAACTAATGGGATTATTGCTAGATGATGAATCCAACTGATATGCAGGAGACCAGGGTTTACATTCCGCCACAGCAGATTGTGGAATGGTGGTGGAGGGGACATATGCTTGTGGATGTAGTGCCAATCAAGCTGGCTACTTGATGCAATAAAAATCAGGATTTCAGAGTATATCGATGGCCATGAAACTGTTGTCTGTTTTTGGAAAAATGTGCCTCGTTCAATAATATCCTTTAGGGAAGGAAATTGCTGACCTTACTTGGTCTGGTCTACATACAACTCCAGACCCAAAGCAATGTGGTTGACACTTAACTGCCCTCTGGGCAATTAGAGATGGGCATTAATGCTGGTCTAGCCCACATCCAATGAATAATAAAAAAAACCTGCCGGCCAACTGAGCTGGCTGATTATAAGGTGGTCTCCAGGTTCAGAAGGCAAGTAGCCAGGGATGATGATGGCCAGTTAGGAATATTCCAGGATCTTCTCCTCAGACCAGCAAGGAAATGTTTGAGGGTGGTAGTGAAGAACAAAAGTGTGAAGTCATTGGTGGGACACCTCTATGCAAATAGGTAGAAATTGTGAAATAAGTGCAAGGGACATAATGGAGTATAAAAGGTTGATGCAAAGAAAGGTGCCCGAACTGTAAGTACAACAGACCAAGTCATAATTGTGAGTGCATGGAAGGTGAACAAGATACCAGAGAGTTACAGGGAATCCTTGTCAAGAGAAAATTAACTGTTTATTCCTCTTTTAATGCAGAGAAGCCTGTACTCCTATAAGGAACACAGGACCTACTCAAACGCTTTTCCAACAGAGAGCACAGTGAATGCCAACATTTCAGTAAATAATATTATCAGGAAAGATACACCTGTACTTCTGTTGGGTACCATTGAAATGTCATCTAATGTCTGGGATGGCAGACTGATTATCCATAGTTTGCCTGCAAACAGAATTGACCTACTCCAAAAGGATGATTTGGCTCGAGCGAAAAAGTAATTTCTCTAGTAATCCAGGAAAAGCCAAATCAAGGTCAAGGAGACAGAGCAAGTTCAGTACATATTTCAGAACTTTTCCTTTAATTTTTAATGACCCAATCAATGTCTAAACAAAGTCTATCACCAGAGGTCAAATTGGTGTCATGCACAGATATTTGGTTATCTGAAACTTTTTTGGACATTTGGATAATCCAAAGAAAATGTTCAAGGAGCCTTTGCTGATCTAGGTTCAGAAACGCTGATCTAAAGTTAAGCAAAGTACTCAATCAACTCAAGTCGAAGCTGAATCCAAGAGTACTGGCATGTTAGTTTACATGAAATGGGATTCTGGTGACGAAATAGAGAACTCTTCACAAACCTGCAGGTGAAGATTGGACAGTGATCAGCAGATACAGCCCAAGGAAATATTATGGCTAGCCCATGAAATTTCTATGCAGGACGTGTGAGAATCCAAAAGACTCAAGCATGTACAAGTTAACATTTTTGCTGGCCAGGTCTTCATAGGGAAGTGATGCAGTTTTGTTAAATGTGCCATATGTATTAGATTGTGGGAAAGGCACAAGCTAAAATGAAAATGTCATCTCGAATTCCCATTCCATTTTCTGAGGAACCAATTAGTAAAGTGTTTGTAGATTATGTGGGATATTTGCTAAAAAAAAGAGGAACTGAAATATATCCCTACTATCATGGATATAACTTCTCAGTAACTCAGTTCCCATCCCCTTGAAATAGGTACTGCTGAGGTAGTGATAAAGAAGTTAACCCAGTTCTTTACTCAATGTGGGTTGCTGTTGGAGATCCATTTGGATCAAGATTCCAATTTTATGTCTAAACTTTATCAGGGTTTTATAAGTTGGTTGGTATAACAAAATTAAAATCTTCAGGAACCACCCCCAAAAACATGGAGCTTCAGAACAGGAACAGCAAACCCTCAAAACAATGACCAGGACACACTGCCATGAATATCCTTACAAATGAGATAAAAGGCTGGGAATTTTTTTTTGTTTGCCAAAGAGGATTAATCAAACTGGGTTAATCTTTTTGAATTGCTTGATGTCATGTGATAAGGGGATTTCTGAAACTAATCAAAGAAATGTCTTTACAACAGAGGGATGAATCTTCTATGCCAGAATATGTATCTATTATCTAAAAGCAACTCAAGAGAGCCTGTACAATAGCTCATAAGCACCTTGCACTTCACAAATAACTGAAAAAATGGACAGGCAAGCTTGCCATTTGAACTGGAGGATACTGTACAATATTACTACCTTTTAAGCTTGAAAGTACAGTTAAGTGATCCTTGGAGGATAGTCAAAAGTTTTAGTAAAGCAATTTATTTGATTGAGAACCAATATCACTGAAGAAAGAATCAGCGGTGTCATATGTTGAAGCAGTACCACTATAATTGCACCCTCTTGTGGCATAGTGATAGTGTCCCTAGCCCTGGATCAACAGGCCTGGTTTCAAGTCCCAGGAGGTGTTAAGAACATCAGTGAAGAAGCTGAATAGAAAATTAAAATAAAGCAGACCCAGTACCCCCCACCACCACTTTAAAAATGTACCACGACAATGGGTGGATAGGCAAGAAGAGATGTGTTAGGTAGTAAGGGCAATGAAGGATTGAATAAATTGTGGGTGAAAATGAAGGAAGCCGAGACAATTCCCAAATTGAACCTCTGACTACAGGTTATCAAACACTGAGATATAAGGGAAACAACACACCATGTTTTGATTTAGATGTCGAACAATGAGCAGATCCAACAAGGTTACTGAAATATATTAAAGGTATCTATTGAGACAAAGCAGGATTTACAACTTTATCCATGAATGATGTCGTTGTAGGAGAAGGTACTCCTTTATGCTTACGTCCACAGAAACCGGGCCAAATGAAGACAGAAATCAAATACATCTGGAAATTGTCAAGTTCAAACCGGTAAGAGTAGCCAGAGTTGCCCAGTCATGTTATGCCTCAACCTAATGATTCAATCAGATTCTGCAGAAACTATAGAAATGTTTATTTAGTGACAAAGGCAGACTCCTACCAATTCCCCGTTTGGAAGGCTATATTGATTGAACTGGAAGTGGCATATTTCTTACCGAAACATATCTGTTAAAGGATATGAGCTACCTAAGTGACTAATTAGTGGGTTGTTGTTATGTGTCGAAAAGCGTGACGCTGGAAAAGCACGGTAGGTGAGGAAGCATTCGAGGAGCAGGAGAGTCGATGTTCCCTTCATCAGGGGGATGTGTGTGTGTGTGTGTGTGTGTGTGTGTGTGTGTGTGTGTGTATGTGTGTGTGTGTGTGTATCAGGGGGGCTGAGAGATAAATAGGAGGGTGTGGGATTGGGCAAGGTAGCTTGGAAAGCAATAGGTAGATGCAGGTGGGGGTGATGGTGATAGGTGAGAGTGGAGGATGGAGTGGATAGGTGGGAAGGAAGATATACAGATGGGACAATTCAAGAGGGCAGTAGGATGAGGTGGGGGAAGGGGAGATGAGAAAACTGGTGAAATTGACATTGATACCATGGGGTTGCAGGGTCCTGAGGTGGAAGATGAGGTGTTCTTCCTCCAGGCATCAGGTGGCTAGGATTTGGCAGTGGTGGAGGCTCGGGACTTGGATGTTCTTGGCGGAGTGGGAGGGGGAGTTGAAGTGGTCAGCCACAGGGCGTTGGGGTTGTTTGGTCCGTGTGTCCCAGAAATGTTCTCTACAACGTTCTGTGAGTTGGCGTCTTGTCTCCCCAATGTAGAGGAGACCAAATCTAGAGCAACGGACATAGTAGATAAAGTGTTTGGATGTGCGGGAAAATCTCTACCAGATGTGGAAGGATCATTTGGGGCCTTGGATGTAAGTGAGGGTGAGGTGGTGGGGTTGGGTCCCCTTGGTTATGTTAGGAACTCCTCAGGTAAACCCCAGTGATCTCACAGCAACTTACGAGGGATGATACTCTCCAGTTCAGGTACATGGATCCATGGAAGGGCTTGTGCTGCAAGGATGTCTCAGAGAGGGTGCAGAATGTTCACAAGGGGGGGAGGGGCCAGCAAGAGATCATGGTACACATTGAAACCCGCGACATAGGAAGGGAAAAGATGTAGATTCTGAAGGCAGGTTACAGAGAGTTAGGCAGGAATTTAAAAAGGAGGTCCTTGAGAGTAGTAATATCTGGATTACTCCCAATGCTACGAGGGCAGGATTAGGAGGATAGAGCAGATGAATGCATGGCTGAGGAGCCGGTGTATGGGAGAAGGATTCATATTTTTGGATCATTGGAATTTCTTTTGGGGTAGAAGTGACCTGTACTAGAAGGACAGTTTGCACCTAAATTGGAAGGGGACTAATATACTGGCAGGGAGATTTGCTACAGCTGCTTAGGAAGATTTAAACTAGTAAGGTGGGGGTGGAGGGGGGAGTGAGCAATGGTGGTGGGGGACGCAAGTGAGTCAAACAGTCAGGGCAGGCAGGGACAGGGTAGGACTAATAAATTAAACTGCATTTATTTCAATGCAAGGGGCCTAACAGGGAAGGCAGATGAACTCAGGGCATGGTTAGGATCATGGGACTGGGATATCATAGCAATTACAGAAACATGGCTCAGGGATGGGCAGGACTGGCAGCTTAATGTTCCAGGATACAAATGCTACAGGAAGGATAGAAAGGGAGGCATGAGAGATGGGGGTGCGGCGTTTTTGATAAGGGATAGCATTATAATTGTGCTGAGGGAGGATATTCCTGGAAATACATCCAGGGAAGTCATTTGGGTGGAGCTAAGAAATAAGAAAGGGATGATCACCTGATTGGGGTTGTATTATAGACCCCCTAATAGAGAGAAATTGAGAAACAAACTTGTAAGGAGATCTCAGCTATCTGTAATAATAATAGGGTGGTTATGGTTGGGAATTTTAACTTTCCAAATATAGACTGGGACTGTCATAGTATTAAGGGTTTAGATGGAGAGGAATTTCTTAAGTGTGTACAAGAAAATTTTCTGATTCTGTATGTGGATGTATCTACTAGAGAAGGTGCAAAACTTGACCTACTCTTGGGAAATAAGGCAGGGCAAGTGACTGAGGTGTCAGTGGGGGAGGACTTTAGGGCCAGTGACCATAATTCTATTAGATTTAAAATAGTGATGGAAAAGGATAGACCAGATATAAAAGTTGAAGTTGGAAATTGGAGAAAGGCTAATTTTGACGGTATTAGGCAAGAACTTTCAAAACCTGACTGAGGTCAGATGTTCGCAAGTAAAGGGACGGCTGGAAAACGGGAAGCCTTCAGAAATGAGATAACAAGAATCCAGAGAAAGTATATTCCTGTTAGAATGAAAGGAAAGGCTGGTAGGTAAAGGGAATGCTGGATGACTGAAGAATTTGAGGGTTTGGTTAAGAAAAAGAAGGAAACATATGTAAGGTACAGACAGGATAGATCGAGTGAATCCTTAGAAGAGTATAAAGACAGTAGGAGTATACTTAAGAGGGAAATCAGGAGGGCAAAAAGGGGACATGAGATAGCTTTGGCAAATAGAATTAAGGAGAATCCAAAGGGTTTTTACAAATACATTAAAGACAAAAGGGCAACTAGGGAGAGAATAGGGCCCCTCCAAGATCAACAAGGCAGCCTTTGTGTGGAGCCACAGAAAATTGGGGAGATACTAATCGAGTATTTTGCTTCAGTATTTACTGTGGAAAAGGATATAGAAGATATGGACTATAGGGAAATAGATGGTGACATCTTGCAAAATGTCCATATTACAGAGGAGGAAGTGCTGGATGTCTTGAAATGGGTAAAGGTGGATAAGTCCCCAGGACCTGATCAGGTGTACCCTAGAACTCTGTGGGAAGCTAGGGAAGTGATTGCTGGGCCTCTTGCAGAGATATTTTAGATTAGATTAGATTACATTACAGTGTGGAAACAGGCCCTTCGGCCCAACAAGTCCACACCGACCCGCCGAAGCGAAACCCACCCTTACCCCTACATTTACCCCTTATCTAACACTACGGGCAATTTAGTATGGCCAATTCACCTGACCCTGCACATCTTTGGACTGTGGGAGGAAACCGGAGCACCCGGAGGAAACCCACGCAGACACGGGGAGAACGTGCAAACTCCACACAGTCAGTCGCCTGAGGCGATATTTGTATCATCGATAGTCACAGGTGAGGTGCCAGAAGACTGGAGGTTGGCTAACTTGGGCCACTGTTTAAGAAGGGTGTAAGGACAAGCCAGGGAACTGTAGAGCAATGAGCCTGATGTCAGTGATGGGCAAGTTGTTGGAGGGAATCCTGAGGGACAGGATGTACATGTATTTGGAAAGGCAAGGACTGATTCGGATAGTCAACATGGCTTTGTGCATGAGTAATCATGTCTCACAAACTTGATTGAGTTTTTTGAAGAAGTAACAAAGAGGATTGATGAGGGCAGAGCGGTAGATGTGATCTATATGGACTTCAGTAAGGTGTTCGACAAGGTTCCCCATGGGAGACTGATTAGCAAGGTTAGATCTCATGGAATACAAGGAGAAGAGGATTACCTCAGATTACAACAGGATCTTGACCAGATGGGCCAGTGGGCTGAAAAGTGGCAGATGGAGTTAAATTCAGATAAATGCGAGGTGCTGCATTTTGGGAAAGCAAATCTTAGCAGGACTTATACACTTAATGGTAAGGTCCTAGGGAGTGTTGCTGAATAAAGAGATCTTGGAGTGCGGGTCCATAGCTCCTTGAAGTCGCAGGTAGATAGGATAGTGAAGAAGGCGTTTGGTATGCTTTCCTTTATTGGTCAGAGTATTGAGTACGGTAGTTGGGAGGTCATGTTGCGTCTGTACAGGACATTGGTTAGGTCACTGTTGGAATACTGTGTCCAATTCTGGTCTCCTTCCTATCGGAAAGATGTTTTGAAACTTGAAAGGGTTCAGAAAAGATTTGCAACGATGTTGCCAGGATTAAAGATTTGAGCTATAGGGAGAGGCTGAACAGCCTGGGGCTGTTTTCCCTGGAGCGTCGGAGGCTGAAAGGTGACCTTATAGAGGTTTACAAAATCATGAGGGGCATGGATAGGATAAATAGACAAAGTCTTTTCCCTGGGGTCAGGGAGTCCAGAACTAGAGGGCATAGGTATAGGGTGAGAGGGGGAAGATATAAAAAAGACCTAAGGGGCAACTTTTTCACACAGAGGCTGGTATATGTATTGAATAAGTTGCCAGAGGAAGTGGTGGAGGCTGGTACAATTGCAACATTTAAAAGGCATCTGGATGGGTATATGAATAGCAAGGGTTTGGAGGGATATGGGCCGGGTGATGGCAAGTGGGACTAGATTGGGTTGGGATATCTGGTCGGCATGGACGGGTTGGATCAAAGGGTCTGTTTCTATACTGTACATCTCTATGACTCTATGACTATGACTCTATGACATGGCAATGATGCTGTCTACCCTTATTAGCACCCTCTTATCCCTCACTGAGATTCACTAATTGGATGTAATGCCACCATCCCACGGTTCCACTTACTCAGTTATGAGAGTGACCATCACTCATGATTGTGTTGCTGAGCTGCCAAATCTGATTGAATGGTTTTCTTTATGGGGCCAGGAGGATCAGGAGATCTTACAAGGGCATCTTTGGTCTCCATCAAACACCCCCACTGTCCCAGAAATGGTCTCTTAGTGTTTAGCTTTCTGACCTCCCAATCCTGTCAGCAAGCAGATGGCAATTCCTGGTGGGACACCGACAGGGCCTTTTCAGATGTTGCTGAGGAGTTCAAACACAAAAGTGTCTGTTTCCACCTACATGACAACTGTCCTAAGTTTAAAACAGATCTAAGATGTTCCATTCGCTTTGCTGTTTTGTCGCAGGTTTGTGTCAAATTGCATTTATTTGAAAACCTCCTCCAGAAGGTGGTGCCACAGGCTTTTCACTGACAAAAGGGGCTGCATCATTCATGGAAGCTTGCACAACATTTCCAGGCACTGGACAAAAATAAATCTTCAGCACTAAGCCTACAAAATAACATCTATTTTATATTTAAAATGACCCAGCAAATGAAAGTTTGATTAGAACTTAAGTTCAAGTGCTCAATATCTGTGTGTGGTAAACAATAATTTTTAAATGTGTTATTCAAATTCAAAGTGCAATTTGATCTTGTGTTTTCTTGCCAATGTCCTGCTAATATAGAGAGCAATACTGGTCCCTGTGGACACCGTTATCATTCCATAATGTGTCTTCAGCTGTGTTGAGAGGAATCTATTTTCAGACCGGCTACAACATTCACATGAATGATTTTGTTCTTCCGAGTTTTGTTGCATTCAAAATATGCTTTCATAACTTTATTTTTTAAATACTGAGCACAACAATATAATTAATTCAGTTCCATTATTTTAATGTATTTCAAACAGCTACGCCCAATCTTTCTTCGGTTCTTGTCTGCAATCCCTTTTCTGCTGATTAACCGAGCAATTTGCCTGATGAAGCACAAAGAAGTGAGCTGGACTGTAAATTTCTCTTTAGGCAAAAGACAAAAATTGCAAATAAGAACAGCTTCCTGTGCCTGCCAAAGTGATGACACTGTGAATGCAAATTAGCAGAAGCAATGCTGACAACTGAGCTATTTCTGTCTGTACATTATGGCTGCTAGGCACACCAGCTTAAAGATGGCTACAGCTGTACTGTGAAGATCTGATATTAATCTTGAAGTTCAAGGGAAAGTAGCAAGAGCATGCAGGTAATTTTTGTATTTTTAATGACAAAACAATAAAAAGAAATATTGGCATTTACTATCACAAAGGTAACATAAATTCCTCAAATCAAAAGCACTTCAGATCAACACCCCCAATATGGTCATATACACCATTTTTTATTGAATGAATTGTGCAGTCTTTTCTCAGAATTAAGAGCACCACCAAATCCTCTGACGTTCGTTCAGTCAAACTGTTAATTATATAACCTTGATGCTTTTGTGAACATTCACACACTGGTATTCATAACATGGCGTCTCCTTACCCATATCAGGCAAGTTAGGTGCCTTACACAATTATCCCCATCTGTTTGCAGTTTTCCCCTGTGATGTAGGCTGATAGCATCATCTGTCATTCCCTGGGTTTGGTGCTCTCCAACTAGTCATGAAGCAATACAATTGGCAGAAGTACTATTCTCATTGCCAAAGACAGTGATCTTCTTATTGTCCAGTCATGTCTTTCACACCATTCTCTAAGTTTTTCTATAAATGATTTCAGTGTTTGAATCACTTTGTCAATTCATCATATATTTTATGAGGCTTTTAATTATTAAAATGTGTTTAACACAAACATTCTCACCTTTGGTGATGGAACGTTCTGCAACAGTGATTCACACCAACGCAGACATTCAACATCAAACATTGGCAAGTCTCCTAGAATTTTTGCAAATCAATAAGGTTTGCATGTAGATCAATCATTGTAATTTCAACCACAGCCTTTTCTTTTTCATTACAGGATACAAGTCATATGCTTGGCTCTTTATCAGGGTGCATTACTTGTTTGACTTTCAGATACAGTCAGATTAGTAGCCAAGGGAAAACATTGCTGCCCTATTAAAGGCCTACAATTACAACTTGAATTTGCTCTGAACATTTTTCTCATGTCACCACTAAAAGCTTATAGAACTGAGTTAATCCACCCTATAAATAGTAACTCAAGCATTCAGTTTCTGAAGAAATTGTGTTGCGTGGCAAACTGTACAGTTCTTGTTGGTTTACCACTACATTACTGGCCCAGATCTCCTGGCCTTCAACGGAAGACAAATGATGCACATAGGGACCCATCATTTGGAAGTCCCAATGCATCCATTCCATGTGAATTACCCAGGAAGTTCTGATTGGAAATTCCCCTGCTGCATGGTATGCTTTGAAAAAGTCACCAACGAAGTTAGAGTCAGAGACTACAGACAACTGGCAAAGGTAACACTCTCAATTACTTCCAGTCACTTACTTGGATAGTGACCATGAAATGTAAGATGGATTAAAATACCTCAGTAACTGTACAAATGATCATTTTGACTCTCTCCTTGACCCCCATGACATTCCCAATTTACCAGTTGACTAAATCTTCCTTGATGCCCTTCATGATCACCTGATTTCATCCTGAAGAAGGGCTTATGCCCGAAACGTCGATTCTCCTGTTCCCTGGATGCTGCCTGACCTGCTGCGCTTTTCCAGCAACACATTTCCAGCTCTGATCTCCAGCATCTGCAGACCTCACTTTCTCCTCAATGATTTCATCCCACCCAACTTGACTAGCCCCTGATCCACCAACTTCAACTAACCAGACTAACTCAGAACCCACTTAGCCACCTTTGTCCCTGTCACCCCACCCGGGTGCCAACCTACTCACTTACCTCAACCATACTTCTTTGTTTATACGTTCATGGGATGAGGGTGTCATGACTCGTCCAGCATTTATTGCCCATCTCTAACTCCTCAGAGGTACTTAAGAGTCATACACTGTCATGAGTTTGGAGTCACATATAAGGCAAACTATGAAATGATGGCAAATTTCCTTCCTTTAAGGACATTAGTATACCAAATGTTACATGGTTGCCATTAGGCCAATTTTTATTCCAGATTTTTATTGAATTCAAATATCTGCTCTTGTGGGATTCAAACATATGCCCCCAGAACATTAGCTTGGGTTACTGAATTATGCTTATAAGCTAACAAAACTATCAGACACTTTAGCAGTGCTCCAGCAAAGCCAAAGTTTGCAGCTTCCTGTTTGATGATATCTGATTCTCCTCACTGATTGTGATGGTCCCACAAGACTGACCATTGTCCACTTCCTGGACTGTAGTCAGACATATCCCCAGACTGTGCCTGACCTGAGTGGATGACTAACTTTATGGACTATGTTTGTTACTGACAGTACTAGGATCCCTGGTCCTGACTGGATTGAAGACAAGCTCCCACCCATTTTCCAACATGACCCCTTAGTTGAATAACAGTGAAATGTGTTTGCCATGAAGGCATCTGGTATGTGCTGTAGGCGTTCCGTTGACATTTTAATCTACTGTACTAGTAAGATGCCATCCCACACCCCAGAGAGATTCCTGCTGACAAGTGTTAGAAGCAACCTGTCTGTGTATCTGCACAAAAGTGAACCTCAATACAGCAAAACTAATAGTCATTTGCTCTGACTGAAGCGACAACAGGCATCACACATCATGGTAAAGAAAGTAAAGGCAAGGCTGTGAGCATCCAGATTAGTGTTATGTAAGTGAATACTTAGAGTACTAGCAAACAGCATTGAGATGCAGCTTTGTCTAATCAGTGAGCTGAGGGCCTGCCCCAGTGCACAAGATGTCCTTACAGCAGCCTTTCAATGTTACTTACTGGTCCATCCCACAATGCAGTCCGTGCTTTCAAAGATTTCTGTAGGTGGTTCAGAGAAATGCCATGATGATCATGAGGGGTTGGTAAATATCAAATGTCAAATTCTATGGAAAAGATCTGCATCCAGCTGGTGCCTATGGAGCAGGCCCTTAGCTGCTGTTTGGTGTTGAACTCAATCAAGTCTCTTCACAACCAGCAGTGAGATGAAGTTACCAGATCTGCTCTGACTTCCATGTCAAGTATTCTCAGTGTCGAGCTTATCTGATGCAGTTGTTAAGATATGTAACTGAAAATTAATGGGGAAAGTTGTGCCACTAATAAGGCATTTAACAAGCTATAGTCCCCCTTAATTACCAACTCACTGCTGCCTAGCAAGAACTTGCCTCACCGTTTGGCAAATACATAAAAGATGCTGCAAGTTCCTCCTGACTTCATGACAGGACTCGTGAGACTTCTCATGTAATTCTGCCACAAATTTCATCGTATCCTACCTCACTCAAGTCCCTATAAGATTCCATGCTCTGGTCCATGTCCAGCAAAGAAACTTGGCAGGCTCACACCTTTTAAAGGCATCACATGCCAATCATGGCAATGCAATCATGCTGCCTAATGTATGGTCAGCGACTGAAACTCAAAGGTTTCGTTTGTTATGACAAGGGACTTGGCAAGGCAGTTGAGTCCACTTAAATTAAAAGTAAAAGAGAATTTGTGAAAAGGTGTAATTGGATTTCCTCACAAACATATCAGTACATCAGGATGCCATGGGGAGGAGAGTTAAGAAGTGACAGAAAGTCAAATAGAGATCCACTGAGGTATTCAACTGTAATTTTTCGCACCTCTCATCGCAGGTCATAGTCCAAAGTGGCTGTTGAAAAGCAAAGAATAGGAATTTGGAACTCTTTCAGGAATAAGTCCTCTCTGTTGTGTAAAATATGATAGGAGCAGAAATAAAACTCTCTGTAGGAAATGCTAACTAAGTTATTTGAAAGTGTCAGATATAGCAACCCCTGGAAATATGGATGTTTAGCATTGTCATAAACTGACAGTGGGGGAAGCTTCATTGAGTTGCACCTTGTAAATGATCATCTTTTAAATTTAGATACTGCAGAACAAAGAGACTGAAAGCTTTTACCTAACAGAGCAGGAAGAAGTGAAACTTTGCTGGAGAGAGAGAAATGTCTTTGAAAAAGTCCCTTTACAACTGCATATTTGCCAAAAGCATGATAAGGCAACTTTTATTTGTGTTAGTTGCAAAAAAAGTTTGCTTTTTCTTTATTTGATGTATCTGTTGCTTATTAATCAATATTTGATCTTTATTGATTTTAGTTAAAGAAAATATTTCAGATGCTGGAAATCTGAAATAGAAACAGAAAGTGCTGGAAAAACTCAGCAAGTCTGGTCATATCTGTGAAGAGAGAAACAGTTAACGTTTCAAGTTCAATGTGACTTTTCTTGCAAACTGAGTTTAGCTCGTTTGTTACAATAAGTGAGTTCAATGATTACATTTTGTCCGTCAGTTAGGCTTTGCTGGGATTACATTTTATAAAAATTATCCATCTCTATAAGAATTATATTTTTATATGTTCCTTCTCGTTACAATATGCGAAGAATAGATTAGATTAGATTAGTTTATATTAGATTCCCTACAGTATGGAAACAGGCCCTTTGGCCCAACAAGTTCACACCGACCCTCCGAAGAGCAGCCCACCCAGACCCCATTCCCTTACCCCATATTTACCCTTGACTAATGCACTTAACCTCTGCACAACAATTTTTTACACAATATAGATGTTAACTCGAGCAGAAAATAGAATTTAAACAGTTGATTTTCCTGAAGGCAACAAGCAAGGTCTAGGAAAAGATGGGTACATTTGAACCAGCAGTCTTTTATAAGCTTAAATAATATCATTCTACTCAAATGTTGCCCTTCTCAGTGACTCCCACACAGATATACACACAATTACAGAAACAAAGGAACTGAGGGCATTGTTGCTAAGTTTGCAGATGACTCTAAGATAAGTGGAGGGACCGGTAGTATTGAGGAAGTGGGGAGGTCACAGAAGGACTTGGACAGACTAGCAGAGCAGGCAAAACAGTGGCAGATGGAATACATTGTGGGAAAGTATGAGGTTGTGTACTTGATCGGAAAAATTGAAATGTACATTATTTTCTAAATGGAGAAAGCCTTCAGAAATCTGAAGCACAAATGGACTTAGGAGTTCTAGTTCAGGATTCTCTTCAGGTTACTATGTGGGTTCAGTTGATAGGAAGGGAAATGCAATTCACTTCAAGAAGGCTAGGATAAAAGAGCTGAGATGTGCTGCTACGGCTGTATAAGGCTCTGGTCAGAATGCACTTGGAATATTGTGAGCAGTGTTGGGCCTTGTATGGAACAAAGTATGTGCTATCGTTGAAAGGGTGCAGGGGAGTTTGAAAGAATGATCCTGGGGATGTGGGGCTTGCCCCATGAGATGTAGTTGAAGACTCTGGGATTTGTATTCAGTGGAGTTTAGGAGGATGAGGTGGGGATCTGATTGAAATGTACAGATACAGTGGATGTGGAGAAAATATTTCCACTAGGAGGAGAAACTAGGACTTGAGGGGTAGCTTCAGAGTGAAGGAATGACCCTTTAGAATTGAGATAAGGAGGGTGGGTAGTTAGTGATATGCATTGATGCAAAAGGCTGTGAAGGCTAAATCTTTAAGTGTATTTAAGACAGAGAGAGATAGGTTCTTGATTAATAAGGGGAGCAGGGGTAACAGGGAGAAGGCAGGAGAATAGGTTTGAGATCCTTATTATCCATGATCGACTTCATGGGCTGAATGGCCTACATGATATGGTCTTATGGTGTAATGTATATTTAGTGTACAGTAGTGCAAGCTCTATTTGTAGATGTAGTTTGGAGCCAGGATACTAGTATCTGTTCATTTTCTTTCCTTGCAGGCCGAGAGGTGACCAGTAATGCCTGAAGAATACAGCATTCTACATCATCTTTACCAAAGTTAATAAATAATACCAGAGCTACACATTTCACAAAGGTAAAGTTAATGATTTTAAAAATGCAACAGTGGGTGAGACTGAGTGTACACAAATGAACAGTAACAAATTATCAGAGGCACACCTAAATTTGGCCTTCATTACCTACATGTTGACTTGTCAACTATCATGGAACAATCAGCTGTCTTGTAGACCTGGAGTTTATGTGAAAATGCAGACTGGACTAATGCATTTTCCTAAATCCCATCTTCTTTGATTCTCCTGCTCTGAAATCCAGTACATGATTCACTTATTTCTGTATTTCTTGTGGGCAAATAATACATAATAATAATATTAATTATTATGAGCATGTAAATATTGTTGCTGTAACAAATTACACAAATATTTTTTAATAGTTATAAAAGGATTCAAAATGTTGGAATAAAATAATCTGTTGCAAAAAAGCAAATTGGATCAAAATCAATTGTATTGGCCTTTAAGAGTTCTGTTCTACGTAGAGCGCCTAATGATCCCATTCTAAATTAAATTTGAAAGCAAACGGTGCAAATCTGTGTAAAAACCAGAAAACTGCAAAAGGTTATGCATTTGAATTGTTTTGGATGAATTTGAGACCATAGTGAGTCTTTGGTATAAAATATATGATAATACTTGGCAAACAAATGCAGCTGCCTAAGCTGTTTAGACAACTGTAGACTAAAGAAATTAGATGCAAAACGTGCCGATGACCCATTTGCCCACATTTACAATCCCTTGATGTCTATTTTGAATCTGCATAACTGCATAATAAATCAATGTTCTTGTATCTAAGCCAGTAGGTTGACCTTTATTTAACATACAACTTCTATTTGAGTGTAATAATTTTCTTAAAGCTATTAGTTGAAAGAGAAAAAAAAAACAGCAATTGATGTAATTCTATTTTGGCACAACATTATCAAGCCACATCATGGGATCGAGAGGATCATACAAGGTGGTAATGCATGGAAAGCATTTGTACCTCCACATCTGAGGAGATTTGTATGTGGAAGTTATGATTTATTGTGGATGTTGTGACAGAACGATACAATTAATGTACTTAGAATTTGGAATTATATTGACAGCAGGTACGATCAGGATGATGAGAGTTTTTGAAAAGATTTGCAGCTCGGGTTGTGCATTTCATTTTATGCCAAATATTCCTAGTATCGGCAGAAGATATATGCTAAAACTCCAAAGCTGCAGTGTGCACCTGCGTTATGCACCTGGCAAGTACAGGTACATTGTTTGGTTGGTCAGTGATTTCTTTCATTGACCATGATTGAGTTCTAAGGAACAAAAACTGTCCACAAAACCCTTGTTTTATGACTACTCTGGCAGACCAAGATACAAGAAGAAATTCAGAAAGCAATAAAACACACACACCATCAGAATCTTGCTACACCAGACCATTAAATGTTAAGACAAAAGTTTAGCTGGCTCAATACTATCAGAGAAATTCTCATGTACAACTTATTATTGTAGTTGGCTTTGTTTTATAAAATCCTGACAATCAAAGGATCATTTTGTAAAGGATCAATAAGAAAGTGACAAAAGAGAACCCCCAGCAAAAATGAAAGCAGATCTCAGCTGAAAGAACTGTTCACCAAGAGTCTGAAAGGACGCTGTAATATGCAACTTAAGAGCCAGTACTACCAATGCAGAAAGCTCACTTATTTAAATGCAAAATGTTCTCACACAATAAAGAAAGCTTACCATTGTCTTCAACTGAACTTCAAGACTCTTAGTGTATTTTTTAACTACAGAAAGGAATAAAACTAGAGGTACCATTCTGCACTAACTTTAGTATAGAAATGAAGTTAATCTTCCAAATACCTTTTTTCTAATATCTGCAGGCATTTGCCAAAATCAGAACAGGGATATAATTGACTAAGCAGTTGAAAATGCTACTGAATACTGTACAACCAAATCTTTCCAGTTCTGACGTTATCGTGGAGGGAGGGTCATTGATGGAGCAGACGAAGATGGCTTTGGTCAATAATGCCATATGAAACTGGAACAGGAGTGGTCCATTCAATCCATCAAACTTGATCCGCTATCAATAAGATCATGGGTGATCTGATTGTGACATTAACTCTACTTCAAGCCTATCCCCCATAACAATTAGCTCTCTTATAGATCCATAATCTATTTAAATCAGCTTTGAATATTTTTGATGACAGTTTTCACTTCTCTCTATGGTAAAGATTTCAAACAATAATAACTGAGAGAAAAATAAGGAGAAAGTGAGGACTGCAGATGCTGGAGATCAGAGTCGAGAGTATGTTGCTGGAAAAGCATAGCAGGTCAGGCAACATTCAAGGAGCAGGAGAATCGATGTTTCGGGCATAAGCCCTTTCATCAGGAATGGGAGAAAAATAAACCTCATAATTTCTGTGTGAAATGGGAGCCCCCATAACTTAAGCTGTGTCCCCTGGTTTGAGATTTCCCACAAGAGTAAAATATCCCTTCAGCCTCTAACCTGTCAAGCCTCCTCAAAACTGCATGTATTTCAATAAGATCATTTCACATTCTTCTAAATTCCAATTAGACAGCAGAACTCATTCATTATTTCTTCTTCATCTCCTTCATCTTAGGAATGAGCTTAGAAAATCTTCTTTGATCTGCTTGCAAAGCAAGTAAATCCCTCCTTATTTAATACTCCATCTCCCTTGCCAGAAGAGTCAACATTCCATTGGTGTTTCTAATTGCATGCTGTATGTGTATGTTAACTTCTTTTGATTCATGGAAAATAAGGAAGGGCAGGTGACTGTGGTGTCAGTGGGGGAGCACTTTGGGGCCAGCGACGATAATTCTATTAGTTTTAAAATAGCGATGGAAAAGGATAGACCAGATCTAAAAGTTGAAGTTCTAATTTGGAGGAAGGTCAATTTTGATGGTATTAGGCAAGACCTTTCAAAAGCTGACTAGGGGCAGATGTTCACAGGTAAAGGGACGGCTGGAAAATGGGAAGCCTTCAAAAATCAGATAACGAGAGTCCAGAGACAGTATGTTTCTGTTAGGGTGAAAGGAAATACTAGAAGGTGTAGGGAATGCTGGATGGCAAGAGAAATTGAGGTTTTGGTTAAGAAAAAGAAAGAAGCATTGTCAAGTACAGACAGGGGAGTGTTGCAGAACAAAGAGACCTTGGAGTGCAAGTTCATAGTTCCTTGAAAGTAGAGTCATAGGTAGATAGGATAGTGAAGAAGGCATTTGGTATGCTTTTCTTTTATTGGTCAGAGCAATAGTGTAGAAGCTGGGAGGTCATGTTGCGCTGTACAGGACATTGGTTAGGCCACTTTTGGAATATTGCATGCAATTCTGGTCTCCTTCCAGTAGGAAAGATGTTGTGAAACTTGAAAGGATCAGAAAAGATTTACAAGGGCATTGCGAGGGTTGGAGGATTTGAGCTATGGGAAGAAGCTGAACAAGGTGGGGCTGTTTTCTCTGGAGCGTCGGAGGCTGCGCAGTGAGCTTATAGAGGTTTATAAAATCATGAGGGGCATGGATAGGGTAAATAGACAAAGTATTTTCCCTGGGGTGGGGGAGTCCAGAACTAGAGGACATAAGTTTAAGGTGAGAGGGGAAAAATATAAAAGAGATCTAAGGGACAACATTTTCACACAGAGGGTGGTACATGTATGGAATGAGCTGCCAGTAGAAGTGTTGGAGGCTGGTACAATTACAGCATTTAAAAGGCATCTGGATGAGTTTATAAATAATAAAGGTTTAGATGGATATGGGCCAAGTGCTGGCAAATGGGACTAAATTTGGTTAGAATAGCTGGTTGGTATGGACAAGTTGGAGTGAAGGGTCTGTTTCCATGTTGCATATCTCTATGACTCTATGTATAAGAACACATGGATCCCTCTATATTAGAGCATTTTGGAATATCTCTGTATTGAAATATATTCTGGTTTTCTTTGCATCCTGCCAAAGTGGACAACTTCATATTTCTTGCCTTATAACCCATCTGGTAAATTTTTCCCACTCACTTAACCTATCTATAACTCTTTGCAAGTTCTTTACATCCTCCTCACAACTTGTCTTCCTACCTATATTGTATCATTAGCAAATGTGACTACAATACACTCAATCCCTTTATCCAAGTCATGAATATACATCATAAATAGTTGAGGCCCCAGTACTGCTCCTGGTAGCACTCATTAGATAACCAATCTGAAAACGAGCCATTTATCCCAACTCTTAGTTTCCTGTCAGCTAATGCTAATATAGATTTAGATTTAACTTTCGATTTTATTCTCATGCGTACTCAAATACAAAAGTACGGGAGTACAGTGAAAAGTGAATAATGTAGCCATACATGATGCCATTCTTGGTACTAAGGAACCTAGGTACAAAACCTAAGGTACAAAGTAGTAAAGGAAGAGAAATAAAGTTAAAATGTTCAGCATTACAGATGTTCATAGAATATGCAGAAAAATAAAGAAGTGAGGTAACAGTTAACATTAAAGTCCTTCTTAATATAAACTAGAAAAATAAAGGAATGAAGGTAAGAGTTCAACAGTCTTTCTTAAATGCTGGGACCCAATCTCCTCTTCTTAGCTCACTCTCCAGAAAATCTCAGCTCGCTGTTCTCATGCTGCCACTGCAGATACTGGGGACCTCCCTCATTGCTTCCTCTTCTTGCAGTGCGCCATGGTGCCATCACCACTGCTGCTGTCAGTGAAGCTGCCACCTCTGCTTCCCTCCTGTTGCTCCTGGAACATGTCCAATCACAGGACCTGCTCGCAGCCTCCATTCACTGGGTATGTGTTAGGCCCTGCTCTCACCACCAACCGCCTTGAATGCCAAGCCGAGAGGCACCATCATGGAGCGCTAAAAGACACCCACTCCAAGCTGAGAGAATGAAAGAAGATGCTGAAAGAAGAAAACAAATGCAAAGAGAAAAAAAAGGAATGGACAGAGCGGACAAGCTCGCCCTGAAGTGTCCTACTCCACCGCCATCTTAGAGTCGTATCTACACCCCAACACATAAGATTTTATCATTTGCAGTAATCTTTTATGTGGCATCTTATTGAATGCCTTTTGGAAATCCAAATAAATTAGATCTACTGGTTTCTATTTATTTACACTGATTGTTAGATCTATAGATCCAAAGAACTATAATAAATATGCTAAAAATGATCAATTTATGTGTAGACATTCTTTGCACAAGTGTTAATGGCCTTACCAAAATGGCATCCAATGTGACTCATACAGAAATGTCCATGTTGGTACAAATGTCATTCTGGTGTCAAAATGCAAAAGCCACCAAGAAACCAAGCCCTAAGGAACTGAACTGCTCAACCAGAATCTTTTTATGTGAACATGAAAAGGCAAACATGACTTTGATTTCAGTGTAATTTGAAAGGCAGTACATTCAACAATTCCTTACTGAAGTGTCAGCTTAACTCAAATACAATAGTACTAATGACTCAAGGCCTACAACCTTCCATTTAAGCTTCCTATTACAATTACATTACATCTAAACATCAGGATTTTGCTATTGGTTGGTTTTACATTGTTTATTATCTTTGTTTACACTTATGCTGGTTTCAGTGAATGTGAGATTTATGTGGAAGTCAAGCTACTTTGTTAGCATTTGCCTACAAATTTTGATTAAGCTTAGATCATTTTGGTAATGATGCATCCAAATTTTCATAACTTAAATTTCCATCTA
Organism: Chiloscyllium plagiosum; assembly: GCF_004010195.1. Classification (NCBI taxonomy): domain Eukaryota; kingdom Metazoa; phylum Chordata; class Chondrichthyes; order Orectolobiformes; family Hemiscylliidae; genus Chiloscyllium; species Chiloscyllium plagiosum. Next base: position 37,809,437 of record NC_057727.1, on the reverse strand, counting down.
ATATTTATGTTTTCCAGACCATGAAGTCACACTGCCTGTGAGTACATAGGGTCATCTTTTTTTCTAGACCACTGTCAACGTTTCTTGAAGCCTATTGGAAATTCTGTGACAGTTGCATGGAAATGATTTACTATCTAGTTTCATTCACTTAAGGGAATTGACTGATAATTATTTGTATAGCAACATATTTGAAATTAACAAATCTTGCGGAGTGGCAAATCAATGACACCCCATACTGTTGTGCTGCATGTTGGAGTAGTACAGCATGCCAGTCTGTGTGTTATGAATCTTGAGATAGTTGATTATTCCTAGGGTTGGGAACTGAACATGAGGTACATATTTTGTATGTTTCCCAAAAAGCAAGTTCTTTTTAGCTATGAGCAGTGAACACAATCATTCATGTACCTGCCAAGGACTGAAACATACACCGTCACACACACCGAAATTATGGAAGCTTTTACACATTGCAATTGCAGATGGTAGAGAGAATAATTAATTGATGAGTTATATAGAAAAAAGAAAGACTTGTCTGTAGTACCTTGAAAATGTCTGGATACCACAAAACATGTTGTAGCAATGAAGTACTCTTGAAGTATAACTCCCATCCTCTCCAATGATAATCCAATCATCTATTAATTTCCCCAGAAACGTTTTGCTGGTATTGGTTCTGGAGGGTATCAATGTATTTGATAGATGTTGCCCTTTATATCCTGGATGTCTGCTTCTCTTTCCAGTGACAGGGTTATCTGTATTCTTCTCAAAATGATATTGATTAGCATTATTGAGGGTCAAATATAATTAATAAGAATAAGTAAGTAGAGTTTGTGAATTTTTTATTGCTTTTCATGAATATTCATTTTATAACTAACAGTTAGCTAAAAAATATGCTTTAGGAATAAAGCTTTAGACAAGAATAAAACAACTTCACCAGCTGCTGTAGATTAATTCTACAATGTAGATTCTGTAGATCTCGCTGCTGTTCTGATCACCATCCTGTTTTCTATTACTGACAAGTGCTGTTTCTAACAGAGCCTCCAGACAGGAAATGTTATTGTTCTGTTGGTTTTGAAACAAAGCTCAAGTAATTCAAATCTGAGAAAGACAAGTGATAGCTTTCTCAACCTAGCAGAAATACAAACCAAAGCCATATGGCAAGCTTCTTGCGAGACAGTGAAGAGTTACCAATTAAGGGCAATTACTGTTTGAAATGCTTTGTTGATTGCCCAATTCACCACGTTAATATTTAGCTTCCTATCTTGCCAAATCCACCAAATAAGCTGGATGTCAATCTCAACACAGAAACCAATACAGGTACTTAGTCGATTTAACTTGCTTTTGCGCCAAAGGATTTTGACATTTGCCAACCACTCACAGCCATCATGGTACTTCTCCAATAGACAAGCAAGATGCTCTGGAAGTACAGACTTGCATTGCAGGACATACCACAAACTAGCCATTGAGAAGCTACAGCAGGGACACTTTGCATGCATGGATAGGAACCCAGCTCAGATTGGACCAGGTTGCCCCTCAGAACTGCTTGCCCATCTAGAGTGTGTTCACAGAATTCATGCTTTCTCATGCAAGTTAGTGAGGACAGAGTGTCCTATCATAGGGTCCACAGTCAGGAAGAAGCACACTGTTGTCCATTTGTTGTTGGTTGAAGATACAGAAAAACTTGCTGCCAAGAAAAAGCATGGGTCTCTCGATGTCTCATAGGATGCAAGGCACTGCTTGTGAAGAGGATTCTGCCCAATGCTCCCCTCAAAGCTCCCTCCTGCAAGCTTACTAATCAAATCTCCAGTATTCATGTCTGGGCCATTAACATACACTAAAAACAGCAAGGAGCCCAGCACTGAACCCTGTGGAACATCCCTGGACATTGGTTTCCAGTCACAAAAACACATTTCATCCACCAACATCTGCTTCCTGTCACTAAGCCAATTTTCAATCCAATTTGCCAAATGATACCGGATTCCATGGACTCTTCTTAACCAGCCTTTGTGTGATCTTGTCAAAAGCCTTATTGATGTCCATGTAGACTGCACTCCACTGTACTACCTTCTTCTACACATTTACATACCTAGTCACCTCGCAAAAAACTCAATCAAACCTTTCAGACGTGATCTCCCCCTGTCAAAGCCATGCAGACCAATCTTGATTGGGCTTTGTTAATGTTTCAAGTACAATGACTCTTTTTCAGTCTCAAAACATTGATCTGCTTTCTCTGCACAGATGCTGCCAGACCTGCTGAGTTTCTCCAGTAATTTATGTTTTTGTTTTAGATTTCCAACATGCATAGTTCTTTGTTTTATTTTACTTGGTTACCCCTTGCCTCTCCATGTGGAGATTTCTGTTCCTCATTTTTTTCCAAAAGTGCCCCTACCATTAATGTAAGACTTCTTGGCCTTTAGATCCTGGCTTCACCCTATAGTCACACTGTCGTGGCTCAAATTCAGATTATACTGTGGACTGCCAATTAATTATTCGGTTGATCTACAAAATGTGCTCTACATGATCATTTGCAAGCTGAATGTTGAGGGAGTGAAACTCACTTCCATTTCAGTTTATGCCAGAGCTGACATGCAGCACTCACATATGATACACATGTAGTCAACAGCACCCTGCTTCATGAGGAAGCCTGCAATCTTAGCAAACCTGAGCACTTGCTCCATTTGCTACTGTCTGGCAAGAAAGAATGAAATGTATTCAGCTCTCTTGGAGACAATGCCACGAAGAGAAAACCTGACACCTCAGAAGAGAATTCTACTGGTGTTGCTGTGTGACTGCGGTTGCAGCATGAAATATTTGGATGACAAAAGATAGCATCAACATTTTCCTTAACCTTCAACTAGATCAGGGTTTAACAAATCATAATTCAGGTCTGTGGGGGTGAGGAAGACAATGCTTTCTCTCCATGCATTGACTTGATGAAACCTGCCACAACTTCAGTGCTAACTTCTAATTTTTTCGAAATAGAACATAGAACATAGAAAAGTTACAGCACAGAACAGGCCCTTTGGCCCATGATGTTGTGCCGAGGTTTAATCCTAATGTAAAATATAGTAACTTAACCTATGCACCCCTCAACTCACCACTATCCATGTCCATGTCCAGCAGTCGTTTAAATGTCCCCAATGCCTCTGCTTTCACCACCACAGCTGGCAACGCATTCCAAGCATTTACAACCCTCTGCGTAAAGAACCTACCTCTGACTTCTCCTTTATACCTTCCTCCTTATATCTTCAAACTATGACTTCTTGTACCAGTCAATCCTGCCCTAGGGAAAGGTCTCTGGCTATTGATTCTATTTATTCCTCTCATTATTTGTACACCTCGATCAGGTCTCCTCCTTCTCGACAGAGAGAAAAATCTGAGCTTATTCAACCTTCCTTCATAAGGCAAGCCCTCCAGTCCAGGTAGCATCCTGGTAAATTTTCTTTGCACCCTCTCCAAAGCCTCTGTATCTTTCCTATAGTAGGGCAACCAGAACTGGACACAATATTCCAAGTGTGGTCTCACCAGGGACTTGTAGAGCTGCAGCAAAAGCTTGTGGCTCTTAAACCCCTGTTAATGAAAGCCAAAATATCATATGCTTTCTTAACAACCCTATCCACTTGGGTGGCAACTTTGAGGGATCTATGTAATTGCACACCCAGATCCCTCTGTTCCTCCACACTGCCAAATTAATCCCTGGCAATTACAGACCAGTCAGTCTTACATTTGTGGTCAGCATAGTTTTGGAAAGAATTCTGAGGGATAGGATTTATGAATATTTAGCAAAGCATATCGTGATTAAAGGCAGTCAGCACGGCCTTTAAACCTATATTTAGCATTCAAGTTCGACCTTCCAAAATATATCACTTTGCATTTATCCAGGTTGAACTCCATCTGCCATTTCTCAGCCCAGCTCTGCATCCTGTCTATGTCACACTGCAGCCTGCAGCACCCCTCTATACTATCGACGACACCTCCAACCTTTGTGTCATCTGCAAATTTACTAACCCAACTCTCAACCTCCTCAACCACGTCATTTGTAAAAACTATAAAGAGCAAAAGCCCAAGAACAGAGCCCTGCAGGACCCCACTCAACACTAACCTCCAGGCAGAATACTTCTCATCTACAACCACTCTCTGTCTTCTGTCAGCCAACCAATTCTGAATCCAGATAGCCAAATCTCCCTGTATCCCATACTTGCTGACTTTATGAATAGCCTACCATGGGGAACCCTAAGAAATGCCTTGCTGAAGTCCATATACACCACATCCACTGCTCGACTGGCGTCGACCTGTCTTGACACCTCCTCAAAGAACTCAATAAGATTTGTGAGGCATGACCCTCACAAAGCCGTGCTGACTGCCTTTAATCACAATATGCTTTGCTAAATATTCATAAATCCTATCCCTCAGAATTCTTTCCAAAAGTATGCTGACCACAAATGTAAGACTGACTGGTCTGTAATTGCCAGGGATTTCACTATTACCCTTCTTGAAAAGAGGAACAACATTCGTCTCCTTCCAATCCTCCGGTACAACTCCTGTGGAGAGTGAGGAGGCAAATATTCTCTGGAGTTGGCAGAGGCAGCAGTGGCAAGCAGGTTGAAAAAAAGGTTTCACCATCTTGCCTTCAGATTTTTTGTGGCAGGCTAGGAATGCATAGCAAGTATTTTGTTCAAGGTCCTACAAAATCAATGATTATTTAATCAGTTTTTGGTGTTCTATGAGGGAGAAAATATTGGCCAAATGCTCTTTTCAGACAATCCTATGGTTTTGTTACTGTTCACAAGTAACTACCAGTTAAGCACATATGACTTTAGTTTGTCACCTGACGGCTGATGAAACAGGATTTGGACCTTTGACTAGTTTTTATGAAAGTAATCCCCTTCCAAAAGTAAAATCTTCACTGTTTAATAGTAAAACTGGCAATTAATTTGTTAACTTATTTAATTTTTATACATAATCTTGAAGATAAATGTAATATATTACATAATTCTATTAACTGTATAATCCATTTTAAAATGAATTAAAATATGTAAAATAATTTACATAAGAACTTTCCTTTTTTACTAAGTTTTGTCATGATATAATTAATCTGTCCTTTTGATATTTGCTACTTAATTATCACATCTTCATAGAATTTATCAGCTCAATATTTTTCTATATCATTAAAGTTCATATTTGTTAAAAGCTTTTCATGTAAAGAATTTGAGGTGTAACCTGTTCATCATATGGTGAAATAATAAACCTTGGAAGCAAATTGCATGACTTGGTTTGCTACAGTTTTAAATTTTTTTTAATCAATCAATTTTGTGAGCAGAAAATCACAGAAGTTGAAACACAAAAGTTTAACCTTTACTGCCCTTTGAGTCAGGTGAATGATTTCCAGGAGCTACATTTTAATATGAAGTGTGGTGCGCAGAAGACTTCGGGAAAAATATTATTTTGATTGGGAAAAATGGAGTTCTGATTCCAAATGAATAACAAATAAAATATTCATGATCTTTGTCAAAACAAACCCCTTAAATATTAATTGCTTATCCCTAGAAGGCTTAAAACAAAAGTTGGCAAAAAGGTTTTGTTTTATTCATTCGTGGGATGAGGACATCACTGGCTAGGCCAGTATTTATTGCCTATCCTGAATTGCCCAGAGGGTAGTTAAGAGTCAACCACATTACTGTGGGTCTGGAGTCACACGTAGGCCAGACCAGGTAAGAATGGCTGTTTCCTTTCCCTGAAGGACATTACTGAATCAGATAGTTTTTTCTCACAATCGACAATGGATTCATGCTCATCATTAGACGCTTAATTCCAGATTTTTGTTGAATTCAAATTCCACCATCTGCTGTGGCAGGTTTCAAACCCAGGTCCCCAGAACATGACCTGAATCTCTGGATTAACAGTCTGGCGATAATATCAGTAGGCCACCGCCTCCCCACATGTATAAGGTAAAAAAAGGGTAGAAATTTTGTTCATTCATCAAGGCAAATACTTGTAGACCAAGCAGAAGCAGAGGAAATGTTAAATTTACTCATAAAATACAAATCCTTGGCACTGCTTATGTACAGAAGGTAATATAAAGAATTTAGCCCAAATATTTCTAAATTCTCTTCACAACTTCATGCTATTCTAAGACACTTATTGGCCACGATGTTCATTTTTAATAGTTGTCAATGCAAGTCTGGGCTTGGTTACAGTATTTTCTACTTCTGAATTCGAAGTCCAACTCCAGATACTTGTTAAGACTCCCATGCAATGTTGAATGGTTGGAGCTGTAATTTGTTCAAGAATCTTAGAGTGTGTCAGGAAAACTTCTGCCATCTTAGGAATGGCAGTTATAAATGATAAAATTCTCATTTCTTTTTTCCTGATACCTTTAGAAATCAAAGGTATCTTTTTTACCTCTTTACCTTAAGATCAACACCTATTTTTAACTTTGTCTTCATTACTCCAACTTGCCTTTTAAGCAGTGGGGGAGCAATAAAGTGAATAACCATGAGAATGACTATGAGCAGCAAAACTGAAGAATTTCTCATGATGTTGAAATATAGTATAAAATAGAATGACTGCAACACAGGAAAATCTGCTGCAGAAAATGTGGTTCAGTCAAAGTGTCCTGTTTCTGAAACAAACTTTGTGGTGACTTCAGTGTGAAACTCTACTGCTCTTCTGGAAGAGTGACTGAAAGAACGTCTTAATATTTTACTACCTGAGCAAACTGCATGTGCCAAAAAAAATGTGCAAACACACATGCAACAACACCAGACTGACAGATTCCAAATATTATCCAGACATTCTGCACCATATCGTTTTCACCTTCAAGAATAATAATCATTGGCCAGAAAGTATATTTACTTTTTTTTAAAAGTAAAACTCTGCAAAGAGAGAAATCATTTTTCCCCTTTACCAGAAGTGGACGCATTTGTGTGCATGTTTTGAATTATATTTGGGAGTTAACATTAAATTTTTGAATTGCAAATTATAATTGTTAACTAATTCGGCGCCTTCATCCAATGGGTTGAGTTCTATATTGTGTGTTTCTTAACAACAATAAAAAATCTATTGCACAGAAAGCATTCAGTTGGATATTTCAGGACTCAGGCATGTTATTTTTATTTTGTATTCTGATCTGCAGGACTCAAACTCCTGTGCACTCCTCCTTTCTCAGTGATAGAACTCCCACTACTATCCAAAGAAACTGTGAACTAGTTTCTTAATTATTTGTTCTGGCAGCTGATGCAATTGTAAGTGCTTTTGGTGCTTCCCATCCTTGTCTTGTGTGTGAATAGTTTACAGAAAATAGTCTGCTTAGTGAAGTGCTTCTTTAATTATTTAAAATCCCATGCTGAAATAAGCTGCTTGTAGACATAGCTAGTCTGGTGAGGCTTCCGAGGGGACTTGGGAGAATAAAAAGAAGCCACATACAGCTTGACAATAGGCTAGAAAAGTGATGGGAGGGCTTTCAGTAGCAAGTGTATCCAGCAGATATCTTCAAGAAGAAAATTTCTTATCTCAGCATCAGTAAAGACAAATATATGTGGCATCTTTGCTTCACAAAAAAGATTGTGACTGTAATCTGTTGACTGCTTTGGCCACAAGTACAATCTGAACTGTTCCCATTTATCAAAGGGTTAAGAACAAGAGAACAGCAATTTAAGATGGCTTCCAAACAAATTGCATTGAGAAAAGCTTGTTCAATGCAGCAAGTGGTTAGGATCTGAATTGCAGTACCTGAGAATTTGGTGGAGACAAATACAATTATAGAATTCAAAAGTGAACAGATAAGCACCTTAAGATAATATGTCTGCAGGGCTACAAGGACCAAGGGAATGGATATAGCTGAAATACTCTGATAGATAGCCAGCTCAGAGTTAATGGATTGAATGACCTCCTTCTATGTTTCAGTGTTGGGCAAAGTCAGCAATGCTTATGGCTGCCAAGAGACTATGTAATACTGTATCATAGTCCCTGTGCTTGATTTGGGGGTTATCCAATTTAATTAATTAAGTTGTTATACTAAGAATCAAAGCATTTAAAATACCTTTTGACAAGTTACAACACTAAAGTTATAAATTACCTGGCAGCATAGCTCTAACAAAACTCCTAATGGCTATGAACAGAGATGGAATGAGAGATTTTTCCAGGTTTCCTCAGTCCAAGCGACCATTTGGCCCAGCAACCTGAAAGCAGAATTGAACCATCTCCCTCTCCAAAATGCAGATTATCATCAGGTAACCTCTCTTGAGTTCATATAAGTAGGATCACCCAAACAATTAATGGTGCAGGTAATTGGAGGGAGCTGAGATTGAACAATGGCCCTCCTCTTAATTATCCCAGATTTATGTGGACTCAGATTCCATGGAATTGATTTTATTGACTTGATTACAGAATTCTTTAGACTTGACAGTTACAGGAAGGTGGGAAGGGAAAGCCAAAAGCAGTTGATGAACCTGTCAATTCTGGGCATGTTATTTCTTAGCCAATTTTAATAGCAGGACCACTTTCTAATTAGTTCCATCTCCTTACTGCCTGGCAATTGCCCAGTGTGACAGGCTGGTTCAGGAAACTATCAGCAAGAGGTCACATCCATGAACAGTTAAAATGGTTCACTCTAGTAGGGACAGAACTAGTGGTGGTGACAGAACAGCCTTAATTCTGGGTGAGGAGCAACCTGCAGTTTGGAGCTTGGGAAGGTTAACCCAAGGGCTAAAGAAAGGCAGTGATTGGCATAAGAGACTATAAAAGTATTCTTGAGGGCCAAGTGAGGAGCACTGCAGTTCTTTCTGATCCATGTTATTAAAAGCATTTGCCTTCTGCAATTGACAAGCCTCCACTACCATTTGGTACCAGGATTTTCAAGCTCTATGAGCCTGTTCAGAAGCTGTTAAATTTAAAATCAGGCTCAAAAATGCACAATGGGAGTGTGGCTGAAGTATGTTAATAAATTGTCTTTCTTGGACAGTCCAGGTTGCCCGCAAAGGGATTAGGATCATGCTTAGCTTTATTTAGGATGAATCACCACATAACCACCATCACAACCAGCCAATTCCGCCCTCCCCCCAACCCCCAGTCCCACCCCCACCCTACCCAAACCCTCACTCCCACTCAAACCCTCACCTTTGAAACCTTCTCCTATTTGTCAAGCAGGCCTGGAGATAGTTTGAGCCCAGTATTTCTCCCAGCCTTAGCAGCTGAACTGTGGTATCTTGTGAAATACCCATAACTTAAATAAAGCCAATTCTGTAAAATTCACTTGAAATCTTTTTCATTAAAATGTGCTCAAAATATTCTTCAATAATACCTGAAGATTGCCATTTGTTTTTTGGTGAACAAAATAAATCTATAAATAAACAGGAGTTTAGTTTATTCTTCCCTATTCCACTGTTTATATTTCATTCTGTGTTAACTCACTGCTTCTCTAGATAAGATAGTTTGGCTTGTGGGTATGAATCTCTGATATTTCAAGATAGACCAGTCATATAAACAGATTACCTACATTACAACCAGATCTAGTGTTTTGGCATCTGACTGACTAAAAATGTGAGTCCTGAAACTCTAATGTATTACCACGGCATGAAACCGTTGTTTCTTTCTGAGGAGTAGCTGGTAGAATATTTGGGGGAGAGAGAAACTGCCTTTTTGTGCCCCATTTAACTTCTGCTTTAAATTTGGTCAGAGATGTGGTGAGGGAGTATAGATGTGCTCTCTCCAGCAAGAGTGCAGTCATGCACATGATGTTTTTAGGCTAGGATAATATAATTTGTCCTACATTCTGTAATTATTGCCCTAAGAACCACTCATTTGACTATAAAACAGATAGCTTAGAACAGCGACTGAAGAAGACTAATATTAAAGAAGGATTTATGTTTCAGTATGCTGATAGATAGTCAAAGGGATTTTTTTCTTTACTCCTGAGGTTCTTAGTTTTAATTATTTTTCTTATGGCAAATTGTTCCCTGTTTGGGGAATTTGCCTAACGTGAAAGAGAAATGTACAGTATTTTTCCTGATTGATTTTCCACTTTTATAGCATACGCGCTGGAGAAGCTATAATAGAGGAGCTGACAGGTCAAGCTCTTACAGCACTGTAGAAGGTCTAGACCGAACACACATACCTTGCTCCGGGGTGTTCAAAATCAGAAGATCTCCCTTGAATATATCACTGCAGTAAAGCATAAAGAGGTTTTAAATCAACCTTAAAGACCCAGAAGAGCTTTGCTGCATCCTACAGGGAGATCTTTAAACTTCATCATGAACCAAGTCAATACTGTCAAAAATGAAAATTAGAACAACTTGAAATAAACTTTAAACACATCTGCAGGCGTGTTCTTCAACAGGTCAGGTAGGTCAATGCACCCCTCTTTGTGCTGTAAATTCTATGTAATTTTTAAGTAGTATGGGAGAATAATTGTTTATATTCATGATTAACTAATAAATTTAAAATAATCACTTTGTTTATACATTTCATGCGTAGAACAAAGATGTGAGCACCAACTAGCAGATTGTGCTTGGGAGAACTGAAGCATTTTGTGGTGGGAACATGGAAGTTAAGAGACTGTTGCAACTGTATGATTTAATAGAAGGTAGTGTGTAAAGCAAAGCCAATAGCTATGTCTTTGCACAGTTATTGAAGCCCATTTTCAGTGGGCAGGGTGGGATAACATTCTCCTAAAGTGTTACTGTTTCAGTCCTTACACATGTGTTATATATAATTATTACATCTTTTTGGTACTTGTCAAAAATTGTGTTTTTCTTAAAGAAGGTTTCTCTTTGAAGCTTTAGAGGGTCCAGTAAAACTACAAAGTCACAGGTTTCTTTGGCACAGATGTAACTCTTAGTATGTTAAATACCAGACAATGATAATATAAAATAGAAATAATTCAAAACAAATAATGGTATACATGCGAAAGCTTTTCTATGAACTTTCAGAAAACCTAAGACCAGGAACTTGTATTTCTTATAGAGACAGGAACATATTTTTTAAAAACCCAGTTGGTTCCAAAGAGCTGTAATCCAGAGTGAATTAGATAAAAGGGCAAATAAACATAGTGATCAAACTTTGTATAAGTTAGATACAACAAAGTGCCTTGCTAGTCTTAGAACTATATAGCCCTTACTTTACTGTTTCTGGGTCAAAATTCAGAACTCCTCCCTAATAATACTGTACCTATACCACATGAATTGTAACTAAAGCTGACTACCACCTTTTCCAGGGCAACTAGAGACAGTAATAAATGCTGATCTAGCCAAGGACTCCAGCATCCTGGGTATGAACTTTTCAAAAAACTTAAGATAGAAAATACCAAAGATTTGGTATTAAGTAGGTTCTTATGGAAAAAAAGTGGGCTGAGAGATTTAGGAAAGGTATTTCAAGGCAGGGAGCCCAGGCAGTCAAGAGGCATGACCACTAATTTGATGAGGTAGGAATTTGGGAAGGTGGGAGTAAAATACATTGCTCTCAGAGTGCTCATTTAATATACAAGGCGAATTTGGTGCTCTAATTGTGCCTGCGAAAGGTTTACTGTCAGTAGGAAATGGAAATTCAGTTGTGTTGTAGTATTCAAAAGAGAAATAACACTGAACAACAAGAAGAACAGCAACGATGTGTGATGCAACAGCATCTTTTACAAGGAACAGTCAGCAGTTGTCAGTATTCCCAGATTCTCGGATAGATTTCCAAATTGCTCCTTGTTGAAGTTAGGACTCAGGTTCTTAATTGTTATGGTTGTCAAATTTCTGATCTCTTGAAAGAAAAGGACTAATCTGAACCAACTTGGTTCACAAAATAATCACAATCTCTGCTAAGAATTTTGCAAGAAGATTCCTTCTGCACAAGCAGAGTTAATTAAGAACAATCCAGATGTGAACGAGTTAAGAATTAGTGACAACCTACTTCAAGAAAAATTTAAAACATCCACTTTGTATGAAACTGACATTTTGTCCTACATATAGGTGAAGTAGTTCTGCACATGCACAACAGCCATACACCATCTCATTGTCCCTTGTTTGTCAGGAGTTGTGTCCTGCATCTTCCAGAGTTTAAATAGGTGGTGGTTTGGCAAGATCATTCTCACCTACTTCCTAAACATGATGGGAAGCCCAGAGGTGTGGCTCTGAGGTGTAACAAAGTCCTTCACTTCAGAAAGTATGACTTAATGGTGTGAACCATTCTCTCAGCGAGATCGTTTGATCAGGGCAATGTGGCGAGGATGGTCACATGGTTCACACTCCATTTGGCACACATGAGCCTGAAGGGTCTGCCGATATTCTATAACACATTGTCAGAAGTGACTGCTTCAGGTGCTACAAAGAGACTGAATATGACACTGAATATGTCTGTTGCAGATAGGATAAAACATCCGTTACCCTGTCTGACAACTGGAAACATCGAGAAATAATCAGTGACTAAAATACAGTTACTTCCATTTACAACAGACAGATTGTTAGTGATTTTGCATGAAAGGACTGACAGAATTTCATGTGGATGTGGAGATTCTCGATGTTGCTATATTTAGTGGCTCTGACGTGCTGACACATCCTCACTTGACTTTTCAGCATTATTGTCACCATTAATCCCTGATCAACAAAGCATATCACATACTTGTTGTTTCATATGCACCACGGCCATATGTTCTTGGTGTAATTACAACAAGATGTTCTGGTGGAAAACTTCAGGAACAAGTACTTGGTTTCCTTTGAAAAAACACCAAATAAGAAACCAAACTCATTTCTGTTTGGGATACCTTAATCAAGAACCCATCTAATTCTGTCTTAAATCCACTCAGCAACTTCACTTCCATAGCCTTCTGTGGCAATGAGTTCCACAGATTCACCACCCTCTGGCTGAAGAAATTCCTCCTCATCTCGAGTCCTCAACCACACCTCATATGACAAGCCCTTCATCCCCAGGATCATTCTTGTAAACCTCCTACTGAAGTCCCTATAGGTCATGACCACCACTCTGTCCTCATCAATCCTCTTTGTTACTTCTTCAAAAACTCAATTTTGTGAGACATGATTTCTCACACACAAGCTGACTATCCCTAATCAGTCCTTGCCTTTCCAAATAGATGTAGATCCTATCCCTCAGGATTCCCTCCAACAACTTGCCCACCACAATGTCAGGCTCGCCAGTGTACAGTTCCCTGGCTTTTCCTTACTACCTTTTTTAAATAGTAGCACCATGTTAGCCAACCTCCAGTCGTCCTGCACCTCACCTGTGACTATCGATGATACAAATATCTCAGCAAGGGGGCCAGCAATGACTTCCCTCACTTGCCACAGAGTTCTAAGGTACATCTAATCAGATCCTGGGGGTTTATCCACTTTTATGCATTTCAAGATGTCCAGCACCTCATCCTCTGTAATATGGACACATTTCAAGATGTCACCACCTATTTCCCCACATTCTATATCTTCCATGTCCTTCTCCAAAGTAAACACTGATGCAAAATACTCATTTAGTATCTCCCCATCTCATGAGACTCCACAGTTAGGCCGACTTGCTGATCTTTGAAGGGCCCTTTTCTCTCTCTAGTTACCTTTTTGTCCTTACTGTATTTATAAAATCCTTTTGGATTATCCTTAACCCTATTTGCCAAAGCTATCTCATGGCCCTGATTTCCTTCTTAAGTATACTCCTACTGCATTTATACTCTTTTAAGGATTCAAAGTTTGTGAGAAGATTTGTCGCTCGGATGCTCGTTGTTGTGGTTCTGTTCGCTGAGCTGGAAATCTGTGAACTACAAAAACAACCACCCCAACACACACAAAAGAAGTTGCATCAAGACACTGTTCAAAATGGCGACAACATACTGCAGTACACGAGAACTGCAAAAAGAGGAAGAAGAACACCTGTACAATGTATTCACCAAAAACAGATACCCCCGCAATTTCATCAACAGATGCCTAAGGGAAAGACAATGGAATGAGGACAGGCCACAACCCAAAAGACTAGCCACGTTACCATACATCAAGAACATTTCTGAACTGACAGCCAGACTACTATGACCACTAGGACTCATAACAGCACACAAACCAACAGCCAATCTCAGACAACAACTCACCAGGACAAAGGACCCCGATACTCAGCATGAGCAAAACAACGTAGTGTACAAAACGACACGACCAGCTATCCTTAGTAGCCGCACACGCGGGCAACATGAGTTTGACTGGGACAACACTACTATTATAGGACAAGCCAAACAGAGATCAGCCAAGGAATTCCTAGAGGCATGGCACTCATCCACAGATTCTATCAACAAACACATCGACCTGGACCCAATATACCGGACACTGCAGCAGACAGCTGGAACTGACAACCGGAAGCAGCAGAGACAAACCACTATAAATGCCGGAGGAAACAACACAGAAGCACTTCACAGGCGGCTCCCAAGCACTGAAGATGTCACTTAGACAGGGGACGAAATGTCTGCAACACAAATTCTTCTAAGGATTCACTCAATCTCTCCTGTCTATACCTGACATATGCTTTCCTCCGATTACTATTAGGTTAGCTTTTATTCCAGACTTGTGACTGGAATACTTCAAACTGGGATTATTAGTCCAGTAACATTATCAAAACGCTGCCAACAAGAAGAATAAAAAAAACTTAAATATTATTTAAATGGAGAAAGACTCCACAAAGCTGCAGGACAGAAGGATTTGGAGTCCACATGCATACATCACAAATACTATACAGGTCCAGCAGGTCATAGGGACAACAAATGGAAGGTTGGCCTTTATTTCAAAGGGAATGGAATATAAAAATAGGAGCGTTTTGCTAAAAGCACACAAGAAACTTGTCAGAACATACCTCTAACTGTAAACAGTTTTGGTTGGCTTATTCCAAGGGAAGCACTTCAGAGAGTTCTGGAATGGAGGGATTTTCTTTTGAAGATAGGTTGGATCTGTATTCATTGAAGTTGAAGAAAATGACAGGTGACCTTATTGAAACATACAAGATCTTTATGGTACTTAACAGAGTCAATCAATCCTGAAAGGTTGCTCCCCCTTGTGGGTAAGTCTTAGACCAGACAGCATAATCTCAGGGTAAGGGATTGCCCAGTTAAGATAGAGATCAGGTTGAATTTCATCTCTCAGAGGGCTGTGCATCTTTGTAATTCTTTACTACGGAGGATTGTTGAGTTTGGGTCATTCAGTATTGAGGTGGACAGATTTTGAATCAGTAAGGGAATCAAGGCTTATGGGATAAGATAGGAAAGTGAGTTGAGGATTACCAGCCATGATCTCATTGAATGGGAGAGCAGACTTGATTGGATAATGAGCCAACTTTCTGCTCCACATCATAACATTTTAACAGCTAGCTCAAGGAAAGCTTAGACGAATGAATGAAGAAGTAATATTTCTGAGGATGAGCCTGATTCCAATCAGGGATTTGATTGAACTAAGAATCTTTACTTAGGATCTAAATTTACTGAGGATGGAGTTGAAAGGGGTTTTGCCTCATTTGAGAACGTAACTGGATAAAAGTGGCTGAAACAGATTTGGTCCATAACGTTACAGAGTGTTTTGATACATACAATTATGATTTTGTTTGCCAGTTTATCAGAAGAACAACTGAAGTGTACAAAGCTGTCAAACAAGAAAGACTTGACGCTTATGAGCTTGTGCCTGAAGCTTATCAATTAAAATGTAGAGCTATATTAAAAAACCTAATCAGATATTAGCAGAATTTGTAAGGGAAAAATAAATGTTGTGGGATCAGTGGCTTAGATCGCTCAAGCTGGGGAAAAGAAATGAGACTAAAAAGGAAATGATGACTGTGGAAGAATTGAGTAATAGCAGTCCTGCAGTTTAAAAACCCATCTGGATGAGCATCAACTGTTAAAACCTGAGAAGCAACAGTTCTGGCATTCTCACACACGATATCTCACACAGGCAATTATAAACAGGGAGATGGTCATGTGTAAATCACTAAGAAAATTACAGGAATAGAAAATGTGAAGATGGAAGGGGTACTATTTTCAAGAACAACAGACACCAGAGTAATAAGGGACGAATGTCAGAACTAAACTGTGATGCAAAAAAAACATTTTTATTGTAATAAAATTGCACATACCAAACTCAACTACTGGAAGTTAAAAGGGAGACTGCCTGTAGTAGTAGTAGTAACATGTAAGGAATCCTCAGATGATATCAGGAAAGGATATAAGCTTTAAAATTGTAATGGTAGCATGAAGGACATGTTCCTTCAGAATGCACTAAAAGGAACAGATGACTTAGGACAGTCATGAAAATTAATTTTCAAAAATTGACAAGGAGTATCAGACCACTGGGAATTCTGAGTATTTTAATTCAAGAGTAGAGGTATTTTCTTATACTTTGAACATTCCAGAATATAATTGGCCCAAGCAGACAAATGTCCATGGCCAAGCCCAGGCTATGTATGAACTGTGCCCATGATTGATGGTCCCATTGACCAACTGCACTCCCTTCCTTCCCCCTTGCCCTCCACTTGACTGGACTGAGGACTACATCTACCCACTTTTCAATATGTCCATTTAGTTGAATAAACAGATTGAATTTTGCCGTGCCAGCCAGCTGCCACATGCTGTAGTTGATGTCACAGTTTGTTGTACAGCAAAAATCCTTCTCTCTCCATTGGGATCAATCCTGGTTGACAAGTGTGACAAGCAGCCTGACTATGTGTTTGCACAAAAGAGTATTTCAATATGGTTTTCCTGGGAGCCTTTGATATGCCAAAGCACTTGTTGTAAGCATTTGAGCAGACACACAAAGTGTCCTGAATTGTAGCCTGGTCCAATCCATGAGCTGGGTGCCAATCCCAGGGCACAAACTAAACTTCCTTGAAACAGCCTTTCAATGCCAGTCACTGCTGCACCCTGCAACATAAGGTCTGTACTTCCCAAGCTTCAAGTGGGTCAGAAAGATGCCATAGTGATCCTGTAGAGATGGCAATTATCAGAGTTCAGTGTCTGTGGAC
Organism: Chiloscyllium plagiosum; assembly: GCF_004010195.1. Taxonomy (NCBI): domain Eukaryota; kingdom Metazoa; phylum Chordata; class Chondrichthyes; order Orectolobiformes; family Hemiscylliidae; genus Chiloscyllium; species Chiloscyllium plagiosum. The sequence continues at coordinate 37,792,478 of NC_057727.1, read as the reverse complement.
AAATGATATATATTGTTAGTGCTCATGGATCATGCCCTGAGATACAGCAACATGGAAGAGACTATCAAACTGAATAATGGGAATTGGAACTAATAGTCAAGTCAAACATATAGATGTGATAGAGAAAGGAATTCTCTATCTTTGGAAAGGGCACTTTAAAGAGATACTGATGGAATAAATGGAATGTTGCATTTTTACTGTATTTTGAAATCTTTCCAATTGTATTATAGGAAATACCACCTATGGGACCAGGAGTGTACTGACTGAACAAATGTTCCGGTTGATCAAGACCTCTACATAATCAATATAAAAGCACACACTAAGTAATAGAAACATAATGCAGGCATTACACATATCACTATTATACTTTGTTTGCAACATGAGCCACTTGAACAATAATGCAACTTTGCCTTAAATAAAGCTTATCAGCAAAGAGCTTCTCCATCATACCCTCAACTGATTGCTCAAATATCGTGAAAGTCACGATAATATATCTGATAATACAGTGAATTTGTGGTATTTGAGGAATATAATTTATGCCATTTATATTGAGAGAGCTGGTTCTTTTCTGTAATAAACTTCTGTTTTACTGTTAAAACTGAGTATCAGTATTGACACCCTTGCTGTTTGTGGTATATAAAAATAATTTAGACTTGAATGTGGAAGGGTTGTATGATGTAAGCTTGTGGATAATACGAAAATTGGTGGGGGTGGTACATATTGAGGAGGATAGCTTTAGATTACAGGAGGATAGAGTCAGAGTGATCAGATAAGTGGCAAGTGGAATTTAATCGGATTAGTGTGAGGTGATGCACATGGACAGGACAAACAGGCAAGGGAATACATGATGAATGGTGGGACCCTGGGAAGCATCGAGGATCAGGGCAACCTAGATGTATGTGTCCACGGGTCCCTTAATGTAGTGGGACAGATAGATAAAGTGGTTAAAAAGACTTATGGGATACTTGCCTTTATTGCCTGAGGCATAGAGTCTAAGAACAGAGAGGTTGTGTTGGAAATGTATAAAAAGTTGGTTAGGCCACAGCTAAAAAAATGTGTGCAGCTCTGTAATCCACTATACAGGAGGTATGTGATGTTCTGGAAGTTGACCAGGATGTTGCCTGTATTGGAGAGTTTTAGTTAAGAAAACAGATTGGATAGACTAGGGTTGTTTTCTTTGGATCAGAGTAGACCGAGGGAGACATGGTTGGATTGTGTAAAATTATGAGGGGCATATTCAGGATAGACAGGAAGGAATGTTTCTCCTTGTTGGAGGGATCAATGATGGGGGGGCTTAGATTTAAGTTAAAGGGCAAGAGATTTAGAGAGGACGTAAAGAATTCTTTTGTCACCCAGAGGGTGGTGAAAATCTGGAACTCACAGCCTGTCAGGGTGGTAGAGGCAGAAACCCTCACAACATTGAAGAAGTATTTAGGTGAATACTTGTGATGCCTAGGAATAGGGTATGGGCCAAGTGCTGGAAAATGGAATTAGAATAGTTAGGTGTTTATTTTTCATTGTCTCAGGTTCAATGCACCAAATGGAGGCCTTGTTGTTTGAAGTAAATCTCTATAACCGCATAACTAGATCTGCAACATTGCTTGTATTTCAGAACACCACCTCTGAAATAAAAAAAGCACACACAATATCAAGCTAAGTATTAGAGTGGGATCTAACTTGTCCAGTAATAACATCAGCTGGGATTATAACACTATGCTAGTATTGTGGTGGGATATAGTGACTGCCAGATCGTGAGACATTGATTCTTCAGCAGAGGTTTGAAATAACCATGACCTTTCTCCATAGATAGTTTCTGGGTTCTTGAAAACCAGATTGATGGGATGAAATAAGGAAGGACAGTCCACAGTAACACCACTTGTAGCTTGCACTTCATACCTGAAAGCAGGATCAGGATGAGGTGGGAGTTGAGAAGAGTCAGAAGGCAAGAAAAAACCCATCATCCTGGATATTCATGGTGATTCTGACACAGTGGCCTGAAACCACATGATGCATTTTATGCAGATGACTCAAATAATGCATGCTCAACTGTCCCACATTCGTTCTGGCCAGGCCCTGAAGATACAGCCCCCTTGTGCTGCAAGAGAAAAGGAAGAATGTCAGTGAGTATATTTCACTGTATTCAGATGCACATCATAGATGGATAGCTGGGCAGTAAATAGCAGAGTGTCCCCCTCTTTACCCATTGATTTTGTTAGGGTGTCTTGATGCTATATACTTGGCCAAATGCAGAGTTGATGTCAAGGGCTATCACTCCTAGCTCACCTCAGGAATTCAGATCTTTGTCCATATTTAAACCAAGGCTGTAATAAGATCTGTAACTGAGTGGCCCTGGAGGAACCCAAATTGGGCATCATTGAGCAGGTTATTGCTGAGCTGATGCTGTTTGATAGCACTGTTGATGAAACCGTCCATCACTTTACTGATAATCGAGAGTAGACAATGAGGCAGTTATTGGTTAGGTTGGCTGATGTGAAAGAGACTATGTATCTGGGTCCTGCAGATGGATGAGCAATAGAGGCATGGCACACTGAGCACCATGAGATTCTGGTGAAAATACTATGTAAAGATCCATTCACTGACTGTGACTACTTGTACAAGGCCATTGTACTTCCTCCAGTACCATAGCCAGATTCTCAGACAAGACTCTTAGAATTGATCTCGCTGGACGGTTGCTCCAGTCCTCTCCAAGGTTTGCCTTGAAAGCCTCCCAGATTCTCAAAGAAACATGCCATCTCTGCTCATTTCTCAAGTGCCACATCAGTAAACCTAGGAGTCTATTGATACTCCATTTGCCGAGTATTTGCTTTGATCTGAATCATCCAAGAAAGTCTGCAGCAGCTTTCATACAATTAGTACCAACATCCCTTAAAGATGTGCAAGCTAACTGAAACATATTCTTGACACATATCCTGCTGGAACCCCTTTTAAGCATGCAGTTTGTCAACAGTACATTCTACACTCTGTTTCACCTTAAAGTTAAATAAATTAGGAGAAATATAGAGCTTTTGTCTGGCCTGCCTCAATATGATAGGGTGCCAGACAATTGCGCATTGATGTCCCTACATTCAAAAATAGGGCTTCCACAATATTTTCATCCTAACTTTACTAATTACTTTAAAAATACATGAAATTGGGACTAATTTCCAGAAATTGCACATACAGCAAGCAACTCATTGTTGAGAACATTCTTTTAAAATATATTTTTATTGAAAAAATAGACTTTTTAATATTACAACAAATACAAAACAATACAATTAAAAACAGTACAAAAGAACACAAGTTAAAAAAAACCACCCTCGTGTACAAATGAGAGGTGGGGGGGGGGGGGGGGGGGGGTGTTGGCGGGGTTGGTTTGGATATCCAACCTAGCAAGATATTCTTTCTTGCGCGGAAAGTGAGGATATTGAAAAGTTTTTTTCTTATGCGTGTCTGCAGGGAACAGGAAGAAGAGAGATAGGGTCCTTCTCCACCTAAAATCCTCTCCATTGCACTCCAATATGTTTGGAGCCTACCACAAGACCACAGACAATAGGTAAGAGTGCCTGTACAGACCTTTCACTTGGGGCATGTTGAAGATACCCCTGGTTTAAATTTTGAAAAACAGTCTGAAGCCAAGTGAACCATGTGGAAAATCTTCAACTGTAAGGCATGGATCCTATTGCAAACTGATATATTTCTTGAATTTTCCCAAACGTCTTCCCATGCCTCTGAGGAAACTTCAACACTTAACTCTCTCTCCCACACCCTGCAGAGTCGATCAAACTCATTTGAGGGGACACCTCCCAATTGTTGATATAAAATACTGACAGAAAGTATATTCTTAGCACTGAACCCCCCCCCCCCTCTCTATGTCGGATTTGTAGGGATCAGTCAAAAATGTAGTCTTTTTTTGAATAAAATCCCTGACTTGATAAAAACAAAAGACGTCCCTATTAGATAGCACGTATTTCAGTACTAACTGATCAAAGGACATCATTACGTCTCCCTCAAATAAATCGCCCATGCAAGACACACCCCTAGCTGCCCAACATTTAAATCCTGAATCTATCACCCCTGGTTGAAAACCTGGCATACTCACTAAAGGTGTAAATGAAGATGTTTTGCCAATATCGCCTTCCCTCTGCCGAATTGCCCTCCATGCTTTAACAGTATTGATCACTATTGGGTTATGGCAATATTCCCTAACTGTCTTCATTTGTCCAAAACAGCAAACTGGTAACGGGGCACCCTGCCTGTGAGCTTCGATATCTAGCCATATTGAAAGAGGATCCTCACAAGCCCAGTCACTCATGTTGGATAAAAGCAAGCTTAGTTGGTAGGTTTTAATATCTGGAAGGTCCACTCCCCCCAATCTGTGAGGCAGTTGCAGTTTGGCTAATTTAATGAGGGGTCACGTATGATGCCAAATAAAGGAGCTGAACCAGCCATTCAGTCTCCTGAGAGTTTGTTTATTGAAAATCAGGGGGAGCATCCGTATAGGGTATAGCAAACGGGGGAGAATATTCATCTTAATAAGCGGTATCTGATCCAACCACGAGACTGGAAGTGCCTGCCATCTTTGAAGGTGTTGTTTAATTTTGTCAAATAATTGAACAAAATTGGCTTTAAACAGATGATCCAGAACTGGAGTAATCAATATGCCCAAATACACAAAACCCCACTGTGACCACCTAAATGGGAATCGATATTCACCCCAAAGACCGAGCTCCTTCATAAGACCACCCATAGGCATAGCCTCTGATTTCACAAAATTAATCTTGTACCCTGAAAAAGCGCCAAACGAGGAGATGCATTGTATCAGGCGAGGCACTGAAACTGCTGGGTTTGACAAAAAAAATTAGGACATCATCCGCACACGAAATCTTATGTAATTTTGACCCCACTTCTGGAGCTGATGTATTGGGATTCCCACGAATGGCCTTTGCCAATGCTTCAATCAACAACGTGAAAGCAATGGTGAAAGGGGACAGCCCCGTCGTCTGCCCCTAAAAATGTTAAAATTGTTAAAATTGCTTGATTGTACCCAATTGGTGATGATGACCACCGCAAGAGGGCCACTGTAGAGGACCTTTACCCATCTTATAAAGACTTCACCCAAACCAAATTGCTCCAGTGTATAGAAAAGGTACGGTCACTCAACTCGGTCAAATGCCTTCTTTGCATCTAGAGAAATCACCAGTTCCTGTATTGACTGTTGTTGTAATGCATGAATTACATTAAGCAGCCTCTCAACATTATTGGAGGATCTGCGGCCCTTTATGAAGCCCATCTGATCCTCTTTAATAATAGAAGGTAACACAGTCTCCAACATTAATGCAAGAGTCTTAGAGAGGATTTTAAAGTCCACATTTAAGAGTGAAATGGGCCTGTACGAAGCACAATCCCCATGACTTTCCCTTTTTTAAGAATAAGTAAAATATTGGTCTCTCCTAGAATTGGCGGGAGACAATCATGACTGTATGAATCATTAAACATATTGAGCATCGGGCCTGACAGTATGTTTATAAATTCCTTATAGAATTCACTGGGAAGTCGGTCACTGAAGCTGCCTCACAGCTTATTGCACTTCTTGCTCTGAAAACGGGGCATTGAGAAAGGACTCTTGTTCGGGCGGGGGTCATGCCCGGGAGCTTCAGATCCATAAAAAAGATTCCATTTTAGCCTGCCCCTCCCCACAATCCTCTGATTGGAATAATTTAGAGTAAAATCTCTGGAACGCCACATTCATCTTTTTAGAGTCACATGTTAGGTTCCCAGACTCTTCCCTGATCGCCGTAGTGGCTTGTGGGGCACTCCTTTTCCTAGCGAGATATGCTCATTATTGCCTAGCATGTCACCATGCTCATGTAACATTTGCTTTGCAGAGGTCAGCTCCTTCTTTGCCGTCTACGTGAGCACAGAATTCAGTGCAGACCACAGCGCCGTAATCCTCTGTAGTTTAACCAACGAGGGTCTGTCAAAGTAAGCCTTCTCGGCTGCCTTCAACTTTGCTGCAAGGGGACGTTGCTGCTCACCCTTCTGCCACTTCCTACTGGCAGAATTAGAAATAACTAACCCCCTAGCATTGGCTTTGGCAGTTTCCCAAAGCACGGATAGACTACCAATTAAACCTGAGGTAATGTCTAGGAATGCACAAAATTCCCTAGAGAAATACTCCACAAACTTATTATCCTTGAGGATAAAGGGATCCATTCACCAGTGCCTCAAACTGACTGTAACGTCCTTAATCTTAACCATAAGGTAAATGGAGTTTGATCAGAGTGGTAATATACCAATCATACAAGATGCCACCAAATCCAGGATTACTGCAGGGGTCAGAAAAAAAATCAATCCTAGTGTGACATGTGGATTGGAGAAAAACTTAAAATCCCTTCCTGTACAGTGGAGATGCCTCCAGACGTCCACCAATCCTAACTCCACACACAGACCCACTAACTATTTAGTTTGTATAGAGGGTATCGAGGGATCTTTGGGCAACCTGTCTACTGTGGGATCCATGAGAGTTAAAATTTCCCCCTATAATATTATGCCTGGACTCGAGACTTATCAGTTTAGAAAATGCATCTACCCAAACATTTAAGGGGATGAGCTGGAGGGCAATTAACATTTAAAACACCATATTCTTCCCCATTTATCAAAGCTTTAAGAATTACAAACCTCCTCTGTGTGTCTTTAACACACTCTAGTAACTTAAATGGAAGATTCTTCCTAACCAATATAGCCACTCCCTTATTTCTGGTATGATATGATGAAAAGTAAACTCGGTCAAAGCCATTCTGCCTGTAATTTCAAATGCTCCCTGTCATCCAAGAGTGTTTCCTGTATCAAAGCAATATCCACCTTCTCCTTTCTAAGACTCAAGAGTATCTTCTTCCTCTTAATTGGTGAGTGACTTCCCTTAATATTCCAGGTAAAATATTTAATCAAGTCATTAGTCATAACCTTCTGCAGTAACATTTAAATTCCAGAGAGGAGGAACTCGAAAAACAAATCGCTGAGTCTTAGTGTCACATGATCTGCAGAACATAAAAACTACAGAAACGAAGATCACTACATTTAGTAAAGCTTCAAAACTATTAAAAATTGAAAACAACAAAAACCAAAAAACAAACCAATATTTAAAGTGCCAAAGGCGCTGAATAGGGGAACTCACCCCCTCCCCAGTGCGGGCATCTAGCCATCCCAAACTGCCCATAAGTAGGCATCTAACCAACCCACCCACCTTCACTTCTCTCAGCTAGAGCTGCAACATGACCACAAGCAGCAAAGAAAGTAAACATACCATAGAATACCAAAATGAATAAAACAAAAAGCTTTTAAAGAAAAAAAAGGGTAAATACCCCACCCATCCTTTGGTATATCTTAACTTAGAAATTGAAAATACGCAACTCAACTGCTGCCAAACATAGTTTAAACCAAATTATTATCAATAGAAAAAAAAGAAAACTCCAACCAGACTTCCTCTGTCTCTTTTACAAAACGACAAAGACATACTCAAACAATACTACTATCCATACATACTAAATTGTTCATAATTAGGTTAATTTGTCTAGAAAGTCTCTTGCCTTCACTGATGTGTCAAAGAGATGTATGGCTCCATCTAAGGTGAACCAAAGAACTGCCGGATACCTCACGGAATATTGAATCCCTAGCTCCTTCAGTCTTTTCTTGACACCCAGTCATAAGATTTTCTTTTCTGGATCACCGCTGCTGAGAAGTTTTGGAAGAGCATGATCTTTGAGCCCTCATAAATTAGGGCCTTTGGATCCTTCCCCTGAATTCTGGAAGTTTCCATGATTCTTTCCTTATCGCTGTAGTGTTTGAACTGCACCAGGAGAGGATGAGGACGTTGACCCAGACCCGATCTCAGCACCGTGACCCAGTGAGCCCTCTCTATCTTCAATCCTCTCATGCCAGCCTCCAAGTTAAAGAATTTTGTCAGCCAGTCCTCAATAAATTCTGCAGGCCACTCATCTTCCTTACCCTCTGGCAGACTGATTATCTGAATATTTTTTCTCCTGCTCCTGTTCTTCAGATCATCTGCTTGGTTATGCAAATTACAGACCTGAGACTCCAGAGCTTGGATCTTATCCTTGGGTGAACTGGCATCAGCTTCCATCAGAGAGGAGGATGGTTAGATGCCTACTTATGGGCAGTTTGGGATGGGTAGATGCCCGCTCTGGGGAGGGGGTGAGTTCCCCTATTCAGTGCCTTTGGCACTTTAAATATTGGTTTGTTTTTTGGTTTTTGTTGTTTTCATTTTTTAATAGTTTTGTAGGTTTACTAAATGTAGTGGTATTCGTTTATGTAGTTTTTATGTTCTGCAAATCATGTTCCACCCTGTGCTCAACCTCATCCGTCCTTTTTTCCAGGTCTTCCAGCTGTTGCTCATGCTTCTGCAACATGATAGAGATTGGAGCCAGCTTCTCTTCTATCTGTTTCCCCAACATCTCGCGAGATTTCGCGAGCTCGTTCGCCAGGGCCTGGAAAGTAATCGACTCTGACGACCCTGCAGGCTGGGCTGCAGACCTGGCCTCGGATGCTCCTCCACCCTTTTTCGGCATCTTTGGACGGCTGGAAACGCAGGTAAGTTAACTTTTAGAAGTTTCTTCGGACTCCTAGATCGCCGCCGTTTTGGATCCCCTATTGAGAACATTTAACCATTACAAAGCTATATGATCAAAATGTCATTGAAAACATGTTCCATTTTTAAGTTCTTCCAGAATATTTTTACTAATGAAATTTTCGAACTTGGTTTCTTCTTTTGAATATTAAACTGTAGACTGCTTGTTTTATCCATTGTTTTTTCAGCAGCCGATAGTACTTTAACCAATGCTTCCAAATGACTGCACAGTTTTGTATTTTGCTCTAATGTTATGAATTGCATTTTAATCAACTTCCACGTAGCAACTCTACATTTGGGTTGGGGTACGACAACTCATTAACTTGCAGCTTTGCATTTGATTGTACCTCTTCAAGTATGTATTAGAATCATGGAGTCATAGAAATGTGCAGCATGGAACAGACCCTTTGGTCCAATTTGTCCATGCTGACCAGATATCCCAACCCAATCTTATCACACTTGCCAACACTTGGCCCATATCCCTCTAAACCCTTCCTATTCATATACCCATCCAGATGTCTTTTCAATGTTATAATTGTACCAGCCTCCGCTACTTCCTCTGGCAATGTATTCCATACACACACCACCCTCTGTATGAAAAGAGTTGTGCCTTAGGTCCCTTTTAAATCTTTCCCCTCCCACCCTTAACCTCTGACTTCTAGTTCTGGACTCCCCCACCCCAGGTAAAAGTGGGGGGGGGGGTTATCTTTTCCACACCTCTCATGATTTTATAAACCTCTATAAGGTTACCCCTCAGCTTCCACGTATTCTTGGAGAATATTTCCATTCTCAAAAACAGCAACCATGAGGTCCTAAAGACAAGTAAAATATTTTCTCCATAATGTAGAACTCATGCCCGAACATTTAATACAAATTTTAGGAAATTCCAGTTTGTACTGTAATGTTGGAATTAGTCCACTCCATTTAGAAGGTGAACTTTCTGAAACCAAATCGTGCAGTTTGCATGCTATTTAACACAAGTAGTATATCTGCACTTCACAGAAATGCTCAGACTGAGTGAAACATTTTTGTGCAAGTTTTAAATATGTTAAAGCCGGAAAGTGGATATTTAGAACCAAGCCATTTTAATGGTACAATAAATGATCTTTAGAAGTGGATTTACTGAGAAACAGAAGAGACTAAAGTGAGAAATGTATTTCTTCTCCAAGAAATAGAGTTCATCAGAGTTCAGTCAGTCTGGAGTTGGATGCACTACTTACCTTGAACACTGAACCATGAGACGTATATATACTACTGCTAATTTTAAACTTCCAGTATTAGTTTATTAACATATTATGATGTTGTGTCTGTGTACACAAAAGGTGATATATAGCAAAAATATTTATCATTTTCAGGTGACACTACCTTTTAAAATTTAGGGAAAATGTCTCTCTTGGGTGTGTCTACAGTTGTGTGGAGTACCCCAAATAACAACATTTGAAACTCACTCTTACATAAGGTTAAACTTTGTGTATATTGTGATGTACCTGACCCTGAATACCAACTCTTTCAGTTTTCAAGAACATTTGATCAGATTTCAGCCATCAAAACAGATAATTAGTTTAATCGAAAACTTGCTCCCAAATTTTCCCATGAAACAGTTGCAGCTATTAATCTCAATTTGTATCTCAGTGGTATTTAAAGCTTTTCCTTTCTCTCCACTCTGCATACCCATCCCTTTCCCTTTGAGTAAAGCCACCGTTTCAATTCAAAGGATACAAGAATGAAAGTTATTAATTGGCCATACCTCCTCTGGATTCCCTTTCCCTTCTTGTACTGTTTCAATTGTTTGATCCGGATTTCTCCTCAGAGTTAGCTGCCCCCTCTTTGAATGTTTAATCCGATCATTCACTGGCTGTTTATAGACATCCAGCTGATTATAAAACACAGAAGGTGCTGAAACAAGGACAGGTGTTGTGGATTGTCACTTTTGCAATGCATGCACTGAATGAGGGTGTCGTGTGCCTACCTATGAGCCAAATGGCCCAGGTCCAAGTTCTATTGCTCCAGAGCTGTCTTGTAATAACTCTAATAATTAGAGAATATCTGCATACACTGAATTAGTGAAATATTTAAAACCATCACACTTTGTCATGCTTTAAAAACAGCAACGTTCCCAAAAGCAAATATGATTCATGAAATAACAGTGGATGTTGAATGAATATTCTAATTGCATGTGCAGATAAAGTCGCCTAACTCCTCTGACCTAAACAGTGTGGAATCTTTAATGCACATCCAGGAGAGCTTTCTGTGCCAGTAAATGGATAGTCCACCTCGAGATGGGGCAGTGCTATATCTAATCTTCAGGAATGAAATCAGTCAAGTAGTTGCCACTTCATTGGGTGAGCATTTTGGGAATAGTGACTATAACTGTGTAGGTTTCAAAGTCATTGTAGAAAAGGATAGTGCAGTTGTCAAGTGTCCAAATTGGGGAAGGCTAATTTCAATTTTGTTAGATAGTGGTAAACATAGACTGAGAGCAGTTATTTGCAGGTACATCTATATCTGAAAAGTGGGAGTCTTTTAAAAGTATTATAGTGAGAAGTCAGGACCAGCGTGTTCCTCTAAGAGTGAAGGGTAAAGGCAGCAAGTCAAAGAAACTCTGGCAAGAAAGCATATGTTCAAAAGTACAAAGGGTGTAGAAATTTTCTGAAAAGGAAATTAGCAAGACAAAGAGGGGTCACAAAATCTTTGTGGCAGATGGGATCAAGAAAAACCTAAGGCTTTTTAAAAGTATATTAAGAGTAAGAGGATTACCAGGATTATCAGAGACCAAACAGCCAACTTGTATGTGGAGTCAGTGGAAATGGGTGAGGTCTTAAGCAAATATTTCTCATCTTTCTTCACAAAGACCAAAGATATTGGAGCCAGGGATATCGGTTGGAACAGGGAGGTTCCAGAAGACCTTAGATTTAATAAGGAGGAGTTATTAGATGTATTAAATAGGCATGCAGGTGCATTAATCCCCAGGCCCTGATGAGATGTATCTTAGGCTGCTGTGGAGGCATGGGAGGAGATTACTGTGGCCCTGATGTATATATTTAATCATTTGCTGGCTATAAATGAAGTGCCAGATGACTGCAGGATAGCTAATGTAGTTCCTTTGTTCCATAAGAGCAGCAGTGATAGGACAGGTAATGACAAACCAGTTCAAATGACATCAGTGTATGGAAATTGTTGGAACAAATTCTGAAGGACAATCAATTTTGGAAAGGCAGAAATTAATCAGGGATAGTCAGCACAAATTTGTTTCAGTGAGATTCTTTATAACTAATTTAGTTCAGTTTTTTGAAAAAATGATAAAGGTAGTGCAGCTGATGTGATTTACTTGGACTTCAGTCGGGCCTTTGAAAAAGTCTTATGTGAAGGCTGGTCCAGAAGGTAAGAGCTTACAGGAGTCAAGGCAAGTTGGCAAACTGGATCCAAAACTGACTTACAAATAGGAAGTTGGGCAGCTGTTGCTTATGCCCAGTTCTTGTTGAAAATGTGTTTTAGAGCAGTTTAATCTTTGCTTTTCGTTTTGAAGAAGGCCTTAAAACAAACACCCAGCTAGCATTCTAAGAAGGTGAGTGTGGATTTCTTTTTTCACACCGTTCAGACAGCTTTCCTGCTCCTGGCATTTCTACTCATGAAAAGCAAACGTTAAAAGAAAAATTGGAGCTCCCATTTTTCAAGTGTTCAGACACACCAAACCAATGATAATAGATAATTAGACAACTTGACTTCATTAACTGAAGTATAGAGCATAAGAGCAGGAACTGCATAAATTATTAGTTCATAGAGTACTATTTGCAGCTCCAACCACTACACTCGCAGAAAGATGTGATTTTATGAGAGGGTATAGATATTTGCAAGTAGGTTTCCAGGACTGGAGAATTCTGGTTATAAAGAGAGATTGGAGAGGTTAGGACTATTTTCTTTGGAACAGATAAGATTGGGGTGACCTAATTTAAGTATATAAAATTATAAAAGATTTTAGGAGGAGTGATAAACCTTACTTCCTTTGGTTGAGGAGGCCATAACTAGAAGCATAAATTTAGGGAAGGCAGTCAGAGGGGTTCAAGGGGATTATTTTTCACACAGAGTGGTGATAACCTGGACCTATAGTTCCTGGAAAGGCAGAAACCCTCAACGTTTGAAAAAGTACATGGATATTCACTTGACACATTGTAATGTGCAAGGCTACAGTGGAAAAGTGGGATTAAGCTGGATGGCCACTTATCGAACAGTATGGGTATGATGATTCTGAGTCTATTTAAATAGAAGGCTGTATTCAATGCAGTTAAAATATGTTCAAAAACAAGTACGTTTTAATGTAACTATAAAGCAAAAGTTGCGGGTTTTTAATAATCTCTAAATCAGAAAACAGGTATACTGTTTCAAGCCTTTAAGGTCATTTTAAAGCACCCACTTTGCAATAGCAATGACTGGTTGTGTATTTTGAAGGTCAAAATGGAATACCCAAAGTTTGTATGTCATTTAAGAAAGGTTGTTGAAAAGAGAACACATCCTGCTTTCAAGATCCTTCCCAATTGGAAATGCATAATTAGAATTCACTTGCACACTGCTCACAACTTGCTGACTATAAAATGAAATGGTTGAACAATCAGAAGCAGAGGCAGTGTGTGCCCAATTTCCAGTCTGCACTGCATAGCCTTGCAAAATGACACAGACGCCTCTATATATTTCAAAACACTGGTGAATTGGAAAGCCATAACTATGAAAAGCAATCAAAACTTGATGAAATATTTTATAGCTATTGATATGACACATGTGAATTCCATGGGACAACTCAAATGTGCCAATCTGCTGATATTTCCTTGTAATACCCATCCAAATACTCAATTTCTTTTCCTGTTCTATCAACTCTATTATGCATAACTCAAACCAGTAAGCATTTTTTTTTAACCCCTTTTCCATTCTGTTCAACATAACTACACTTGAAAGAACAAGTTAGTGTATCTCTGTTCAGCTTCTGTAGAAGAGCCATACAACAACCAAAAACAATGTTTTCTGGACTCCAGTATTCATTTTTAAGAGCTGTTAGGATCTGGAAGATAAAATAAAAATCCAGATTTCAAAGTGAACATCTGTAGATGAAGTTAATTTATGACACCAATAAAAAAAAGGAAAAAGAATCCATGTACATTTTCTATTGAGAGTAGATTTATAGCAGCTCCTTGAAAGACTTGGATGAAAGATGGTAGTAGCGTGTAGCCCTGACAGTTCAAGTTACTTCCAAAAACTTCTGCCAATATTCTCAGGACCTGCACGTATGAGAAGATATTCATTGCTTTTTTTTTGCTGAATAATCTCTTAAGACATCATTTAAAAAAAAATGTCATGGTCTGTATTAAAATATGTATCACTTCTGCTAGATCACCACTAAGCCTCATAAACATTAATGAATTTAATAATTTAGCCATGGCAAAAGTATGTTTTGTATTGTTTACAAGGTTTTACAGATGCATTTTGATAATGATCCATATTAAGTTTTTTGTAAATAATACTGATCTACATAAATAAACCAAGAGTAAGGCAAATAATCCCTGTCTACATTACTTAAAGAATTTCCTAATCAAAATTCTGGTCAATTGATCACTTCTTGCATAAAAAGGAGCATGTTATGTGGGGACTGAGTCATATTTAGATGCTTGAGTTCAAATTCAGCCCGGGATAAAAAAGAAATCTTATCATTCTGACAACTATCAGCAACCTGAATTTATATTTAAAAAGCATTGCTGTGCTTTTATCATTTTTGGCAAAGTTGACTTTATGGCTATCCCTAAAGGGACTGGAGAATTATCCATTTTGAGACGACTGGAGTCATGTATGTGCCAGACCAAAGAATAAAGCAAGTTTGCTTTTCTCAAGTACAAGTGAGCCAGTTGCATGTTATCAATGACAATGATCCAACAGTTAATTGACTTTATAATTCCAAATATTTTTTGAAAATGAATTTTAAAGTCTGAAATTATCCTTGTAGGGGTTGATATAATGTTGTGCAGTCCTCCAGTTTACAAATTCTGTAACTTAAACACAACACCACCATATTCCAACCAAGGCTGAGTAGTCTAATTCCAATTTCAATGATGTTTGTCTAAAGTTATTAATTAACTTGTAAAATATTTCTGTAGTGATTTATTTGAGAAACAGTTTGACAGGGCTACTTTGGCAGCATAACTCGTCTTTATTTTTTTTAAATTTTATTACCTAGCAAGGTAGGCAATTGTAGCTCAAGATTTCTGATATCACTTCCTGGATTGGAGATTCTTTTAAGCCTAGAGGGAGAGGTTTATTTGTTTCAGTTTTACTTTGCTTTGGGTAGTACTGTGCTCATGAGAAGAGGAGAGTATAATAAAACTAAATTACATAAGAGTAAGGAGTTTGTGATAGTCCCAGTCGGAAAGTGTTGGGATAAAACCCTGAAGAGGGCTTTATTGAGTTTGTTTAAACTCAGTTGGATGATGGTCTCAGGAATACGCCCATCAGAGGTTAAGTCCAGGAGTTTGAATCAACATATCCTTCAATCTATCGAGGTGATAGAGAAGGGAATTCCATTGGGAGTACTGGAGAGGCATTGCTGTTGGATGCTACACAAGGGATGTTGATTTTTAAAAATCTTATAATGGAATGTTTTGGGATTATACTTTGTGTGTTTAAAAGTATTTGAATTTGTACCATAAGCAAATAGATTAATTCATTCTATTTTCTTTTCTTTTTATTTAATAAACTTGTTTTATTGTTAATACAAAATCTGCAATATTGTGTGCTCCTGTCTCGGTGAGAAACCACCTTGTAAAAATCAAACCAAAACAAAACATAATCTAGCAAGCCAGATTTCAGTCTGGGATCTGAGTTGTCCAGTAATAACATCAGCTGGGATCATAATCCTGTCATATCCTGCTAAAACTATACACTTTCCTAGAGCTTCAGTCCCATCAAAATCCTGTCCAGTTGTACTAGTGATGAGAAGGTGCCAGTGTTGGACTGGGATGGACAAAGTTAAAAATCACACAACACCAAGTCATAGTCCAACAGATTTATTTGGGAGTACTAGCTTTTGGAGTGCTGCTCCTTCGTCAGGTAGCTAGTGGCGCAGGATCATCAGACACAGAATTTATAGCACAAGATCATTGTATCATGCAACTGATACGATATATTGAACAAACCTAGATTGCTATTAAGTCTTTCATCTTTTAGAAGCAGTCGCAAATTTCGATTTATTAGTATATAAATCTTAGAATTTCTTTCACGTCACATTCCCGAGATAACTTAAGGTTTTATTTAAAAAGGTGACATCGCAGCTCAGACAATGCATTAAAGGTGTGAAGTTAGAGTCTGTCTGTGTTCCAATCTTGAGTCAGAGTGGTTCTATTTCCAAAGTAGGAATTTATAAAATATCACATGGATTGACTGCCGACAGATTGTGTGCTTTTGAGCAAAATAGAATGTATCTGCAAATACAATTCTGCAAATGCAAGTTTACCTCATAGACTTATGTGTGCATGCATGTGAGGGAGAGAGACTATGTGGGAGATAGTGTGAGTGCATGTGTGTGTGCACGCGTGCATGCTTGGTAGAGTGTGTCTGTGAGTATGACGGAGTATAAGCCTGTGAGAGGGTGTATGCTTGGGTGTGAATATGGAGATATGTGTGTGTGTCTGAGAGAGCATGTGTATGAGAGAGGGTCTGCGTGAGTGTGAGTATGTAAGGATGTGTGTGTATGCATGCTTGTGTGTGAGGGTGTGTGAAAGAGTGTATTGTGTAGTCGGGTCACCTTTAATGTGACATGAACCCCAAGTCCTGGTTGAGGCCATCCTCATGGGTGTCGAAGTGGGCTATCAGCCTCTGCTCAGCCACTCTGCATTGTTGCATATCCTGAAGTCCACCTTGAAGAACGGTCACCCGAATATCCGAGGCTGAAAATCTCTGACCGCTGAAGTAGCATTTCCTGACAGGGATGGAACATCCCTGTCTGGCAATTGTTGATGGTATCCATTCATCCATTGTCATTGCGTCTGCTTTGTCTTGCCAATTTACCATGCCTCGGGGCATCCTTGCCTCCAGCGTAAGAGATAGACAACATTGGTCGAGTCACATGAGAAGCTATGCATACATGGTGGGTGGTGTCACCCGCATAATGGTGGTATCCATGTAGACACTCTGACACGTTTTGCAATGGTTGCTATGACAGGGTTCTAAGGTGTTGTGGTCAATGCTGTCCTGAAAGCTGGGCAGTTTGCTGCGAACAATGGTCTGTTTAAGGTTTGCCGGTTGTTTAAAGGTGAGAAGTGGATGCATAGGAAAGGTCTTGGCGAGGTGCTCATCCTCATCGATAATGTGTTGCAGGCTGTGAAGAACATGTGCTATTCATTCTGTGTTTTATGATCCTGCCCCACTAGCTACGTGATGAAGGAGCAGTGCTCTGAAAACTAGTGCTTCCGAATAAACCTGTTGGACTATAACCCGGTGTGATTTTTAACAGTTGTACTAAGGTTTCCCTACATTTATACTCCATCACCCTTACAATAAAGGCCAACATTCTATGTCTTCTTAATTATTTGCTGTATCCTCATACTAATATTTTGTATTTCATGCACGAGGACACTCCAATCCCTCTGTAATGCTGCATTCAGCATGCATTGATTGCTTTTTCTTTCATTTTGTTACAGATTGTTATACCTTCAGAGAATACTCACAAATACGTCAAATGCAAGTTTTATTTTGTAAAACTACTGTTCGGGCTGCTCATAGCTGAAACAGCACAAAATGGCTGAAAGTGGGTATCAGTTGACTTAAAATGGCGAAGGAAGAATTTTAGCTGAAACAGCAGCTTCAATAGTCTGCTATTTGAAGCTAAAGTACAAACAAGAGCAATTGTAACCTTCATGGAGGAAGCATATCCAAGGTTACAAGATCAAGATAACACACAATGGCTCTTGTGAAATACACACAATGAACTCTGGTTAAACTGAAGCAGATGCAGCTGCTTGTATCGATATGGTTTGATAAGGTACATCCTTGAGAAATGTTGATAGAAACTCCTTTTCAAGTTCATCCAAAGTTTGATATTTAGCATGGGATAGAAAGAAAGAGACTGACCTAATTACTTCAGAACTTCAGGTATACAAGCATTAAGTGATTTCCTGTAGATATACAGTCGAAGGCAGCTAGAAAAGGACCTTTCCTATGAGCAGAAATTATTGCAGTAGCCTAAAGTCTGGAAAGTAACTGAATATAATGCATTATGAAGGCCCAAAGGTAATGAATAAGGGTGTCTGTTAAACATCATGAAATCATAAGATGAGCTAAAGATGAACTGGCAAATAATTAACCTGATTGAATGTTTTTATAATCAATTAATATTACAATTGGTTTGTATCAGCCAAAGACAGTCTAAAAGTAAATCTATAACAAGTGTACATTTTCATTTGTTCAGTGGAGAAGCCCCTCGCGTGCACAGAGATTTTCTCCCCGTCGATGCACAACAATAAACACTTTGATGCTGGAAGTGAACCTGGGTGTCAAGTGATTGATTTCGTCATTCTGACCCAAGACTATATTCACATTTACAAATTAACAACCTGTGTTTGGAGTCAAAAGATATAGCTGAGATTTTAAATAAGTGCTTTGCATCTGTATTCACTGTAGAGAAGGAAATCAGAGCGAGGGACTGTGATATATTTGAATTAATTAACACTGAGGGCGAGGAGAGATTAGCATTTTAGCAGACTTGGAAATGGATACACCCCCAGGTCCACACAAGATGGATCCAGGCTGCTGTGGGAGGCAAGGGAGAAGATTGCAGGGGCCCTGACATTAATTTTCAAATCCTCTCTGACCAAAGGAGGAGTGCCAGAGGACTGGAGGACAGCTAATGCACTGCTGTTATTCAAGAAAGACGATAGGGATACATCAGGAAACTGCAAGCTAATAATTGACTGCAGCAGCTGTGTTACGGAAACTATTGGAAAAATTCTGACAGACTCCCATTTGGATAGACAAGGACTAATCAAGGAAAGTCAGCATGGTTTTGACAAGGGGAGATTACGTCTAATAAATTTGACTGAATTTTCTGAGGAGGTGACAAAATGTGTAGGTCAGGGAATGCAGTTGATGTAGTCTACATCTTTTTGAAAATTGATTAAGAAGCTAACAGTCCAAGCGATCCAGGGCTATTTGGTAAATTGGATGCAAAATGGGCTTAGTGAGAGGAAGTGTGGGCGGCACGGTGGCACAGTGGTTAGCACTGCTGTCTCACAGCGCCAGAGACCCGGGTTCAATTCCCGCTTCAGGCGACTCTCTGCGTGGAGTTTGCACATTCTCCCCGTGTCTGCGTGGGTTTCCTCTGGGTGCTCCGGTTTCCTCCCACAATCCAAAAATGTGCAGGTTAGGTGAATTGACCATGCTAAATTGCCCATAGTATTAGGTGAAGGGGTAAATGTAGGAGAATGGGTCTGGGTGGGTTACGCTTCGGCGGGTCGGTGTGGACTTGTTGGGCCGAAGGGCCTGTTTCCACACTGTAAGTAATCTAATCTAATCGAAGCAGAGGGTGATGATCAAATCTTGTTTTTGTGACTGGATGCCTGTATCCAGAGGCATACCACTGAGTTCAGTGCTGGGTCTCTTGTGATTTGTTGTTTACATTAATGATTCAGACATGAATGTAGGATGTATGTAAGTTTGCAGTTGACATAAAAATTAGTGGTGTAATAAACAGCAAGGAAGAAAACCTTAGATTCCATGATAATATAGAAGGGCGGTTCAGATGAACTGAACAATGGCAAATAGAATATAATCCTGAAAAGTATGAGGTGATGCATTTTGAGACGACTAATAAAACAAGGGAGCACATGTTGAATGGTAAGACCCAAAATAATACATAGCACCACCTGTGCTTGGCCAAAGATTCTTGAAGGCAGCACCACAATAGACAAGGTGGTTGAGAAGGCATTTGGAATAGCTGCCTTTATTAATCAAGAGATTAAATACAGAGCACGAAAGTTATATGGAGCTGTATGTACCATTAGTTAGGCTACAGCTGGATTACTGTGTGCAGTTCTGGTCAGCTCACTATCGAAAGGATATGATTACCTCAAGAGAGTTCAGAAGAGATTCACCAGGATGTTGGCAGGGCTTTACCGATTTAGATATGAAGGGAGATTTAAATAGTTTGGGATTGTTCTCCTTAAATAGAGAAGGCTAAGGTGGTGTGTACAAAGTTGTGAGGAGCATGGAAAGAGTAGAATCATTTCCCATAGTAGAGGGGTTAATAACTAGGGGCCACAGTTTTAAGTTAAGGGCCAGGAAGATTAGAGGGGATTTAAGGAAAGAATTTTCACCAAGAGGGTTGTAGATATCTTAAGCTAAAACAGTGGTAAAAATAGGAACCCTTAAGACAATAAATAATTATTTAAATGAACATTTGAACTATCACATAGAATAACTAGTAGCCATGCTGAGAAATGGTATTAAAACAGATGATGTTTAATGATTGACATTGACATGATTGGTCAAGGGGCCTCTTCCTGTGATTAGAAATACTATGAACATCAGGTGCAAGCAAACCATGTGACTGATACACATCCTCCTCCATGGTGCAGTGGCAGCAGGGTGTTCTTCTACAAAACATTTTGCAGCAACTTGCCAAGATTCCGTTGAAAACACTTTCAAAACCTGTGACCTCGAGAATATTGGAAAACAAGCCTAATCAGTACATTCCCCTACAAGTCAGATGTAATCATGACTTGGAACTATACCAATGTTCTTTACTTGCATTAGGTCAAAACCCTGGAACTCCCTTGGAATTCAAGATGGCAACTCTTGAACCACATTCTCAAAAGCAATTAGGAATGGGCAATAAATGCAGGTCTTGTCAGCAATGTCCAAAGTTCATAAATAAGTATTTATAAAAAAACACATTTAGAGGTCTTGCTTAGTAATCACATGTTCTTCTCATTTCCTTGTCCTGAAAGCTTGAATAAAGCCTCTGCCTGAACAGACTGAATTATGTCCATCATCACTCTCCTACTCCTTCATTAAAATAACAAATAAACTCATTGGTTTGGGTGTTTTGGATGGTGGGGTTTCCCACCCTGCTGCATAAACATTCAACAGGGAATGTCTTTCTGCCTCGCAGCTATACAGGAAGCATTAATTGTCAGGAGACAGGATTTCCATCAACAGTTAACAGGGAGTCTCCCTGCTGCCAGCTAATCAGATTGGCTAGCAGCTATGTGCTCTGAGAGCACTGGAATACTACTTGGCAGGCATGACAAGCAGTCCCCAGGTCCAAAGCCCCAGAGTCCAGGACCAGCTAAGCGCAAGTGACCTCAAGGTGGGATTGGAAAGTGAAGCCAGAGGAGGTGGGGAGGGAGAGGTGAGTTTCTTGTTGGATGGAACAAAGGTGAAAGGAGAATCATGGGGGGGTAGAGGTCAGGAAATGTGGAAAGGAGGCTGGTGAGGGAGGCATCTGCACCCTTTCCCAACCAAAGAATAAACAGGGTGTGTTGTTCCATTTCTCCACCAACCCTAAACTCTTTGTGATAGCCTCAAAAGCAAGTGCGGCAGGAAGCAGCCTATTAATGTCCAGTAATTGCCCTTTTAAAGGCCTCAATTGGGGTCAGGGTAGGTGGGTTGGCTGAGACTACGTCCATCCTATCGTAAAATTGTGGTAAGGTGAGGACTGGGGGACGGCAGAAGGGAGGGTTTTAGCGGCTTTCCCCTACAATTCTCCATTTACCTCTGTTCCCTCCAACAAGAAACTCACCTCTCCCTTCCCACCTCCTCTGGCCTCAATTTCCAATCCCACCTTGAGGCCACTTGCATTTAGCTGGTCCTGGACTCTGGGGCTTTGGATCTCGGGACTGCTTGTAGTGCCAGCCCAGTCCTATTCCAGAGGTCTCAGAGCACACAGCTGCTGGGCAATCTGATTGGCTGGCAGATTTCTGTGGTGAGCCAATAAACCTGCTAGATTTTGACCATTAGTGTGACTTCTATATCAATAATAAAGTTAAAACTCACACAACACCATGTGAAAGTCCAACAGGTTTAATTGGAAGCACTAGCTTTCAGAGCATTGTCCCTTCATTAGGTGGTTCCACCCTGATGAAGGAGCAGTGCTGTAAAAGCTAGTGCTTCCAATTAAACCTGTTGGACTATAACCTGGTGCTGTGTGATTTTTAACTTTGTTCACCCCAGTCCAACACCGGCATCTCCAAATCATATCAATAATAGGCTGGCATTACAGACTCACAAGGAATTATAAAGAGACACATTATCAACTTTTTTTCAAATTTCAAGTAAGAATGTGTGGAACTGGAAATCAAATGTACCAGGGTTAAGTGACTTGAGACACTCTAATTTATTCATTGGAGAGAGTTTATAAAACCACAAAATAAATTAACTTTAATTTTTGTGGAGCTAGAAGGAATATTAGATACCCTCTCCTATGTCCATGAAATGTCTTCTGGCTCAAAGCTGCCTACTTAGAAAATGGCTTCCCTCTTAAGATCTTGACCTGCCACCCAACACAATAACAGTATGAGCCAATATCTTATCAGCAAACAGTAGCAGCAATCCAAACCCCAAAATATACATCAGTGTCCCATATAGAGGGTCTATTAAATGAATGAACAGGAAATATATTTTTGACCAGCAACTGATTCAGGGAAGTACATTCATCAAGGCAACAGGAAAACACATCAAATTAATGAAGGAACCTTTAATGTGCATCAAAGCACTCAGTTACCATCTTATTAACCACTTAGCACCAATCTGCACTTTCAGAGCAGCACTGTTAAATTATATGCGCAAATCCTTGACGGGGTTGACCCTACAATTTTGTCACTCAAAAGCAAGTTTGCTACCCGCTGAGCCTCATTCAAGATTTGTACTAATTTCAAGATTAAATGACAATTTACATCAATTGAATTTTAAGACATCACACACTTTTCAGCAAAATCCTACAGAGATAATTTGTAGAACAACTTTCACTTTAAAAGGCTAATGCGATCTTGCATTCAGTATTACATTTAGTGGGACAGCCAATTACAAATATTATGGCAATTTGTAATGAATAACTATTATGCACCAGATGTAACTTCTGACAATAATGCTATAAAATACACTTTAAAAACAAACCTAACTCAGTTATTGATCTATTTATTAAAATCACAATTCCGTTTTTAGCTGAGAGGTATAAAAATAACAAGTTTCAATTGTTATTGGAATCTAATATCTTGAGAAGAATCACTGACACCACAATCAACACAGGATATAAATAAAACAAAGACCTAATTAGGCACATCAATGTATTAATTGCAGTGATCTGTAACGTATAATAAAATGCATTAAAAGATTACCAGTTACACCTGCATTTTGTAATGAATACATGGAATTAATTCCAAAAAAATCATACTTTACTACATTAAAGCAATATAAAAATAGTTCATGAAAACAAAATCATAATTGTCAAATAACATATACACAAGCAAGTTAATGAATGTTTTCTGAAATAGGAACAAAACAATGTTCATGGAATTAAATCAGATTGCAAGCACTTGGTTACAATTTTATTTTGCATCAAAGCTTACTGAAGATTCATCACTTCATATTACAAAACTTCAGATTCTGCTGGACAATCTGCTCTAGGAAGCTCATTATCTGAGTTTTGCAGCTGGGATTGAAAATCCAGCCATTTTGCATTTGTAAAACTGTTGAGCCATCAAAAGTCCTGCAACTGTGTCTGTATTTTGCAAACTTACCAAGTGGGCAGCACCTCTGAGTGCTGTAGACTGTAAGGAAAGTTAAACGGAAAATCAGAAATCAAAATAATGAAGAATTAGAGCCAGCACAGAGAATCAACATCACTAATATAGCTTGTATAAACCCTTACTGCAATTAGAATTATGATTCAATTAGAGTCATAAAGTTGATTTTCAATTTCCACCTGGAGCTGGGTTGCCCATTTAAATATTCCAATAAGATTACAACCTTCGCATTCAACCTGTTTGCAAGATACTGTAGAATGTAATCATAAAATCGATAAGGCTGATGTGCTCTCTCTGCAACAGGAGATCAGTAACTCCCAGGTTTCAACCCTTTCCCTCGTGACCAGGATTTTTTTCTCTTCAGGTCCTTTTTCAGTTTCCTTTGGAAAGTCTACTTGAACTTGCCTGCACGATTGTCAGATGATGCATTCCAGATGCTAAATGCTCACTGCATGAATGTTTTTCCTCATGTCACAATTGCTTCTTTTACCGAGCAACTTCTGTTTCCATTGGTTGAAGGATTGATAAACAGCCTCCTATCCACACTGTCCATATCCCTCATAGCTTTAGTACATTATCAAATGTCCTCTCAGCCTTCTCTTCTGCAAAGAGACAAATCTAAGCTTGCATCTGAAGTTTCTCAGTCTCAATGAGGACCATTCTCATTAACGTTTCCTGCACCATCTCGAATATATCATTCCTAAAGTGCAGAGCACAGAATTGGATGCACTGGGTAGAATTTCTTATATTAGCAAGAAAGTTAGGAAAAGATAGCAAATAATGGAAAATTCAGATTCTTGATACAGAGGAAAAAGAAATTCTATTTTCACTGCTAATTTTGAATCTTGCTATTGAGTGGTAACTACCTTATTTCCAGGCATTTGTTCCTTATAATTAACTAATACCACCTCTTCTATTCAGCTCACAAGTGGCCATTGATGTGAGAAATTAGACGCTGCCAATTCTCATCATGGAAGTCGGAGCAGTTGCCTGGTGGCAGCAACTCAGCACATCTATCTCTGGGCCTTCAGAAGCCCACCACCATTTCCCCGCATGCTCTATGGACACAGCTCCTTCCATGTTTTGTCCACACAAATTGGCATTGCCAAACTGCCAACCTCAGAGAAAATGAGGACTGCAGATGCTGGAGATCTGCCAATCTCACCACATCTTCATGGCTGCTTACAGACTAACTCATGCGCTTTAGCCCTTCAGGATTTCATTTTGGAACTCAAGAACACTTATAACTTATATCCTGAGGGAATGTTTAAGTTAAAGGGGGTAATTCAAGGTAGAAGAGTGGGATTTCATAAAGCATTTTGGGGAATCTGCAGGAGGAGTTCTCACAAGTGACAATCATTCTGGCCTCTACATGGAGAGAGTGTGTGACCAAAACGGCATGGTAATTTGCAAAGCCATGAACTCTGAGAGTAAGTTGAGGACAAACTAACCATGATGTAAATGGAATAAATGGCAAGTGGGATGGGAAAAAGGTCAACAGGAACCCAGGAGCAGCAACTCAAAAGAGAATATGAAGGTGAGGAGATCAGCCTGTACCTCAGGTGGAGCATGCAAGTCACTCACATAGCTGAAACCTCACTGTCTTTTATTCAACTTCAACTCTGTAACAACAAGAGAAAATAGCTGCCACCATATGTAGAGAAGACAATGTAAATCAGGGATTATCTTTGGAGATGGATTGCAATTCTTTGAAATATGTGACCCTGTCGGGGAAACCCTATTACTATGTAGCCATTGATTCACTCAAGCCACCCATCTGATATTAAATTGTAATTCATCAGCAATTCATCTATCTGCAACAATGAACATAGAAAATTATGACCTCAAGCAATCATGGCTATTAAAGAAATTGCATTCCTTGTCATGTCAAATAAATAAATGTAATCAGATGTTATCTTAAAAGCTGTCTTCCTTGTGACCTTGGTGCTCAGGTGAAGACTGTGTAGAAAGAGGGAGCAATTACAACATTATCAGCAAGCCCAGTAGGAAGAGCAATGTCCACTGAATGCTGCATAACCTCCAGAGAAAAAGGCAGCAGGTGAAGCTCCCCGGGGGAGGCAGAGAGGAATAAACAGATGCCTCATATACTGATTTTGCTATAATTTTCTGCAGTAGGGTCTGTGCTTAGAAGGAATGACTGGTTATCCCATCCTGTGGCTATCAAGGTTACAACTTCCTTTCATTTTTATGCGAGCAGCTTGATCAAAGGAGCAACTGAGGACCTGCGTGACATTTCCAAGTCCTTAATTCCTAAACCATCAAAGATGTCACCAATGCCATTTTCTACAGATTGTACCAGTTTATATCCTTCTCTTGTGAGGATTCTCCAACATTGCCACAATCCTCTAGAGGTTGGGCACTAAAGACTGCATCCATGTTGCTTTGAGAGCATCCTTGCACTGATCTATAGCATTCTTTAACAGAAAATGGGGATGGGGTAAGTAAAAAGCATTGGCATGTTTGATCATTCAATGGTGGAACAGGTCGAACAGGCTGATTGGGAAAATCGGCGTTTCCGGCATAATCCCTTCGTTGATTTTTCTGCTTCTTGGATGCTGCCTGACCTGCTGTGTTTTTCCAGCACCACACTCTCCACTCTAATCTCCAGCATCTGCAGTCCTCACTTTCACCTCACTGCCACCTGAATGGATTGATTGACCTGCTCCTGTTCCTATGTTCCTAAAATGCTTCCATTCTGCCAGTGTTCAGCCACGTGTGATCATCAATGCCAGATTTTGGAGGAGTTCACCAGATACTCTAGGTGCTGCCATATGTGTACATATTGGAGAACTCATAGGTTCCTGCTTATCTCAAAGTTCCTCAGGCTATATTGGGATGGCTGCTGGCCAACAAGTGGCATCCTCTCCAAACATGGCTTATGATGTGACAAAACCCTTAAGGGGAAGATTTTTCCAGGGCCATAGTGAAACAGACACCTAGCCTCCGTAGAATGAGTTTCAATACCCAGACTGCTCTGGGGGGCTTTTGCAGTATAGCCCAGAAATGGTGTGCTGTGTCATTCCGGCACATTGTACTTTCATAACTCGAATCAACAAAGTGAGATGTCCCAGTGCAGAGAAAATGAGGGTCTGCAGCAATCTTCTGAGGATGAAAAATATAAGAGTTAGAGCATGGGATGTGGAGACTATAATAGAGCTATGCGTTGTCAATCTCAAGAAGTCAGTCAGAGCCCATTGAAACCTGGATCCAGGATGAATGTGCTATATCTGGCCTTCCTTTCATGGTGTAACCTTCTGCTGGATACATGGCAAACAGCCTCTGGTTCATTCAAAGTACATGTGGACCTGGAGTTAAACTAAAGCATCAGTCAGAAAGATATATGAATGTTGTTCAGTGAAGTGTCTTCCATAACAGGCAGAAGGATGGGAACACTTCTGAGGGATCTTCTTCTCATTCTTCCACTGTTAATTAACCTTCAGTGTTTCTGAGTTCACTGGCACTGCTGCATTGCCCTGAAATACTCAAGCATTCTGTTGGTCAGCATTTAACGTGAGAGAGGAAGTGCTTTCTGCAGCTCCTCTCAGCACATCACCTCACTGAGGGAGAATAGAGATTTAAACTCCCCATTACATATCTGTGAGCCTTGAATGGCAGTGCACTCTCTTGAAAAGCCAATAGACAGAATGAAACTTTGCCTGCAGAGATGTGTGAAATCATCACTGATTCCATACTCTCACTCACAGGCTAGGTGGAAGTGTGGATCATTTGTTCTGCACACATCCTATTACGATTCCTGCACATTGCTTTTAGCCTCTGTGTAGTTCACATTAAAGCACAAGCATGTATGAGGCTATTTGCAATTAAAGAGTTGGCTCCTTATGAGAGATGAGCAATGCTGGACCATGACAAGCACTCTAATCCTCAGGATATTTGGAGAGGCTGCTCAACTCTTAGACGGATGTAACTTCACCAGGTCCAACAGTGACAAAGACATTAAAGCAGACACTTGAAGAGTGTAAATGAACCAACATTATCCCGTTTCACCTTGTCATTGATGTCAAACACCTAAGGCTATAGTGATGTAATGCAGTGTGAGTATGCAGTGTTCCTCCATTTATAACTTCACCAACTGGGGTTCCTTCCTCACTATAGCTTTTTGAACTGGCTGAGTACCATTACCACCCTCTGCTGAATGATGAATGAGTCTTCGTTCTCACTACCACTCCTTTTCATACTTACTGGAGACTTCCTTTGGTGCCCCTCACTGACTATGGATTCTCCCTCATTGTATTCCCTTTAAAGTACAACTCTGTGATAACTGGCTAACTCCTTTGAAATTCATGCAATTCAACTCAGGTGAGCAGAGCACGGGGAGAAATCTTTGCAGCACTGCTTGTGGGCGAGGAGTAGTAATCAAAGAGTGAACAACCCACAGGCCTGTGCTCCCAGTAGCAGCTGCAGGTTCCATACCTATAGCTGCAGCCTATTCCTCAGCCAAGGCAAGTCAATCAATTAGAACAATGTCCTGAATGGGGATTCTGTCAAACAAATAGGCACATATTGTGAAATTAGAATCCACATTACAAGAAAATCCACACACATGGTTTTGCCCTCAAAAGTCCATCTGTTGCTCATCAAATCCATCCCTGTAAAGATATAAACCATAGAATCTTATTTAACAGAAAAAGCTTCTGTAAAGAGTTTCCAATTTAGTTCTAGGTTCCCGTTTTCTTCCAATAAGCCTGTAAATTGCTTCTTTTCAAGAACATGTTTAATTGCCTTTTGAAAATTAAGATAGAAGCCGACTTCACTGTGCTTTCAGTTTGTGTTTTCCAGATCATAACAACCATTTATATGAAGTTAAAAATACACAACACCAGGTTATAGTCCAATAGGTTTAATTGGAAGCACACTAGCTTTCGGAGCGACACTCCTTCATCAGGTGATAACGGAGGACACTATCACCTCCACTATCACCTGATGAAAGAGTGGCACTTCAAAAGCTAATGTGCTTCCAATTAAACCTGTTGGACTATAACCTGGTGTTGTGTGATTTTTAACTTTGTACACCCCAGCCCAACACCGGCATCTCCAAATCATGTATATGAAGATATTCCTTCTAATTTCTCCGCCTTGTCCTTCTGCCATTTCTTTTAATCTATTGTCTCTGATTATTGATCCACTTGTTTGAGGAAAGAGGGCAATTAAGAAACATCTTAATTAAGAACTTATCATTTTGGTTACCTTTATTAGGTCAACCCTTAACCTTCTCTGCTTTAAGGAGAACAATTCCAACTTCTACTATCTCATCACATAACTGAGCTTCCTCAGTGTTGTGGTTGTTAGATTTTACTTTTACAATTTTTGAATTCGACCAAATGCAATAGCAATTTAATAGTAATTACAGGCTGGAAATTACTATTAGGCATATTGACTAAAAAGTACTTGGTGCAATTTTGTGGCATCCTTTCCATCACAAGCTTTAGACAGGTGTCGCTCCATTTAAATTTCAGTGCTAAAATAGCAAAGCTTAGTCAGTGTTCACTTGTTAGTATAACAACATGATTTCTAAATTTAGATTAGTTAAATTGTCCAGATAACTAATGTAGAAAGACAATTTAGCAAACAACACATTCTAATGTTCTTGGCTTTGAAATTGTTCCTGGAAAACCATATCAAAAATACACCGATGTATTCGCTGGCATTGAATTGAAAATGAAAGCTTAAGATCATAGAATCCCTACATTGTGAAAGCAGGCCATTTGGCCCATCAAGTCACCATCATCCCATGAAGAACATACTGCTTGGCCCCACCCCCCTGTATTTCCCACAGCCAATCCACATAACCTGCACATTTTTGGACTGTGGGAAGAAACTGGAGCAAACTCACACAGATGTGGGAGAATGTGCAAACCCCACACAGATAGTCACCCGAGAGTAGAATCGTACAATGGTCCCTGGTCCTGCAAGGCAGCAGTGCTAACCACTAAGCCACTGTATCAATCCTGTTTTAGTAATTTTCTTAATCTCTACATTTTTAATTACACTTCATCCCAATTTTACATTTAGGGTGCTGTCTTGTGTCTCGACGTATCAGCAAAGAAATTAAGAGATTATGTGTCATGCTTGTCAAAATTTACTGGACTGGGAGATGTGAGGTCGACAACTCAAGAGGATATTGTAAAAAAATCTGGCAAGAAAACTAAGTCAACTCCTTTCTGCTCAAATTACAATTTTTAATGGAAATATAGAATAATATGCATATGTATCACAAAATTGCAGTAATAATTCTATTTGTAAATACATTTACCCACATTATTTTGCAAAACTTGCATTCTGAAGGTTGAGTTTCACTTTATAGCTAGTGTATTAAGCTTTTCACTCTGTGTTCTGTTATTTCACTGGTAGTTAAAAAAATGAAAAGTAGAGGATATTAAAATATACAAGACATAACTAAGTGACTTTTGGATTCAGATTTTCTTGTTTTAAGATCAAAATCAAATACATATTAGCATGTATGATAGGTGAGGACTGGAGAAAACGTAAACATTTTCTTAGATGTTGACACTTCAGTTTAAGAAAAGCACTTAGTCCACAAAAGATAGATTTGCTTCTCAGAAATATGAGCTAGATAAATTATGCAAGAGTAACATAGCTTATGCTAATGATGAAAGAAATTATAGCCTAGAGTTGCAGACAGTATCTGATGTATAATGTTGGTGAACACACAGTTTGATGTCAAAATTCTGGGTGTAATCTGGGTAAGTAACTGATGTACATTGAACTTTATGTATTGAAAAGCATGCATTTTCTCCTCATATACATAAATGTAACAAAAACTGTTTTTAGTCTACAGAATGAAACCTTATAATATTGATTAAATTCATGCAGAAGATGCTATAGGTACATTCTTATTAAGACATTTATTTAAATAGGTCGAATCTAGTAGACAGAGCATATGTTTTAGTGAATTTATTAGTTTTAATTGTGGTTTTTGCCACTATTCTAGGATTCTCATCCGTAAATTCCATCTTTCTAAATTTTGCTGCTTTTGAACCTTAGGCAGTATCTCGATAGAACCAAAGTACCAAAAACCACACAATGGATTCACAAGCCTCAAGACTGGCAAATTGAAGGTGGTAAGACAAGCGAGGCAAGCAGTAAAAGGGCTAACGTGAAAGCATGCAAACTTCTCTGTACTGGGTCTGGTCCAATGTTCCAAGGAATCAAAATGCAAGCTCAAGGAATAACACCTCATTTTTCACCTAGGCACTTTACAGCATCAAGGTTTCACTACTGAATTCAGTAACTTCAGAAATTGGACAAGTTATGTCTGTACTCTGTTTTTCTTCCATTCTCTGCTCCCCCCATCATCCACCCAATACACTGACAACCTTGTCTAGTTTGTGTCTTGTTTACTTTGCACATACTACATTTTGTTTTCTTTCTCCATTAGCAATCTTTTTGGGTTTTTTTGCCCTAGGTCGCTGCCTCTGTCAATAGTGTAAAAACAAAATTTATTTTCCAACATTTTCAGTTGTGAAATGAATCAGACTTGAAAGGTGAACTCTGTTTCTCTTCACAGTTGTTGTCAGACCTACTGGGTTTCTATGTGTTTGTCAGCATCCACAGACATAACGTGTTCAATTCTGAACTTATTGAACTCAATATTGAAACATTGAGGCTGTAAAGTGCCTAGGTGAAAAATGAGGTGTTGTTCCTTGAGCTTGCATTGCACTTCCTTGGAACATTGCAGCAGGCCCAGTACAGAGAAGTCCACATGCAACAGTATTTTGCCTTTATTTAAGCAAAAAGAAAGAGGTGGAAATGACATCTTGCAGTACCATCAAACTTCAGTCAATAGAGAGGGGACAAACTCCTTTAGCCCTGAGAATTACTCGGATATAATCTGTTAACGACCAATGCTGACTCAAAAATTGAACAGTTTTGAGAGTGCATAAAAATGTGCATAGCAGGAACTATTTGATAAATTTTGTAAAATATAAGCATGCACAATGCATTTGAAAATGTACCAGTAAAAGGTAGCCTTTAAATTATATGATGTAGAAGCAGAAATCAGCTATTCAGCCCATTGAATCTGTTCCACCATTCATTGAGATCATGCCTGACCTGATCATCTTCAACTTCACTTTTCTGTATAATCCATATAAACCTTGGTTTTCCTACTGATTAGAAATCTGTCCACCTTGGCCTTGAATAAATATAAAAGACCAGCTTCAACTTGACAGATCAACCACCCTCTGAGAGAAGATATTCCTCCTCATGTCTGTCTTAAATGGGTCACCTTTTACTCTGAGGTTTCACCCTCTGCTCCAAGAATTCCTCAGGAGAGGAAACAGTCTCTCCATGCCTACCCTAACAAACACCTAAGAATCTTGCATGGTTTCAATAAGGTCTGCATTCATCCACAAAACTGAAAAGTACAGACCCAAACTATGCAACATCTCCTTCTAAGATAGTCCCTCCATATCCAGCATCAACCCAGTGAACCCACTTTAGATTGCCTCCTAGTATATCCTTCCTTAGATAAGGAGACTATGACGCTTCATAATCTTCTAGGTATGGTTTCACTGATGCCTTGCATAGCTTTGCCTTCCTACTTTAATACTTCATTCCCTTTGAAGTAAAGGCCAAAGTTCCATTTGCCTTCCCTATTATTCCCTACTTGGCTACTAGCTTTTTTATAATTCATGCATGATGTTCTCCAAATCCCTCTGTACTGCAACTTTCTCCATTTAAATAAAATTCAACTTTTCTATTCTTCCTTCCAAAGTACAAAACTGCACATTTTCCCACATTATGTTACATCTGCTAAGTTTTTGATTTGATCAGAGGAACACTGTTAATGTATACAATTTGGACAGACAGCAGTTCATTAAATACAAAGGAATTTCTCTGCCACCTTTAATGATTTATGCACCCTAGGTTCTACTGTTCCTAAACCCTTAGAATTGTGTCTTGTATTTTATATTGCTTCTTCTTGTATTAAATTTCAGGTGCCGTGGGTCTACCCGTCCAGCCTAAGTCCACTCACAGTTCATAATAGTCAAGTTTTATATTATGTGTAAACTGCAAATCCTATCACTGAAACAGCCTTACATCTGTGGACTTCAATGTTGATGGCCAGATTGTCATGTGACACTTTACCAAACATTATGTTTGGAAGTGAGGTTGTTTATTCTGAAGCAAGGATGTCAAATGTGAATTGGACAATTATGAGTGCATGAGGCACAACCGGGCTGAGGTAAATTGGGAAATTACTTAAACAAAAGAAGTGGACATAGGCAATGGAATGGCTTTAAGAAACTATTGCAAGATTTACAACAACTATACATGGGTTCAAAATGCAAAAACTCAAGGAAGGTCAATCAGCTGTGGCTAACAAATGGAAGTTTAGGATTGTGTAAGAATAAATGAAAAGACCTTTATAGTTGTCAAAAAACTCAGTAATATCTGAAAATTGGAAGGTTTATGGAATATCGTAAAGGAGGAGCAAAAAAATTGATAAACAAAGGGTACACTGAATATAACTGCAACCTAGTAAAATAAACAGTTTGTAAAAGCTTATAAGCTATATACAAAGTAAACATTTTGCTAAAATGAGTAAAGATCCATTAAAGACGGGGTCCAGAGAATTTGTAATGGGCAATATAGAAACGGCAGAGAAGCTAAATGATTATGCTGTACCTGTTTTCACTGAGGAAGATACCAGAAATCTCCCAGAAGTAGAGATCCAACTGATTCGGGAGAATGAGAAAGTGAAGGAAATTAGCACCAGCAAGAAGAAACTGATGCTGGGAAATTAATGGGGCTGCAAGTTGATAAATCCCCAGGACCTAATAGTCTTCATTCCAGAGTGCTGAACGATGTTTGGGGTTGGTCAGTAGTTAGCACTGTTGCCTCACAGCGTCTGGGGCCAAGAATTGATTCCACCTTCAGGCGACTGTTTGTATGGAGTTTGCACATTCCCCCCATGTCTATGTGGGTTTCCTCCAGGTGCTCCAGTTTCCTCCCACAGTCCAAGGATGTGTAGGTTAGATGGATTGGCCATGCTAAATTGCCCATAGTGTCCAGAGATGTGCAGGCTAGGTGGGTTGGCCATGGGAAATGTGGGGTTACAGGGATAAGGTAGGGAGATGGATCTGGCTGGGAACCCCTTCAAAGGGTGGACTTGATGAGCTGAATCACTTGATTCCACATGTAGGGATTCTATGTGGCTGTAGGAATAGCCAATGCATTAGTAATTATCTTTGAATAGATTCTATAGCTTCTGGAATGATTCCCACAAATTAGAAGGTAGTAAACGTCACCCCACTATTTAAAAAGGGAACATTAGAGAAAGCAAGGATTTTCAGACCGGTTACCCTTATATCCATATGCTAGAATTTATTATAAAAGTTGGGATACATTGAATCCTAGTTGATAATTATCTAATTGGACATTGTCAGTGTGGATATGTGAATGGCAAATCATATTTGACAAATTTGTTGGAGTTCTTTTTTAGATATTACTAACAAAATTCCTAAAGGAGAGCTGATGGACATTGTACTATTCAACTTTTCTGTTACAGCTTCATAAAATTAACCAATTTTCTTGGCCATTTTAAAGGGCACTTAATAGCCATTCCTGTTGCTGTCTGGAGTCACATGTATGTCAGACTCAGTCAAGACTCCAGATTTCCTTCCCTGAAGGGCATTAATTACCAGATATGACAATTATTTTATGTTCATTGCTTGTGAAAGTAGCTTTGTATTTCAGGTTATTAAATAAGGGTAATTTCCCCTGTCATTAACCTGCCACAGTAAGGTTTAAATTCTTGTCACCAGACTATTGGTTCAAGCCTTTGGATTATTAGTCCAGTAAATATTATCACTATTCTAGCACTCGTTGCCATGCTAACTGGAGCTTACTCGACCAAGCCAACACTGCAGTTATAGTTTGCTCACTCATTAAACTTTGACATGGAAGTGTAAAACTCAGCCATATTTTAGATATTTTGAGCCAAATCTTTGGTAGAGTTTATTCTATAACTTCAGTCAACACTGCAGATGCACATTTGCTTTTCCTCCCCTTCCTTTCCTGCATACCCACCAGCACCTGCACATTTTCTTAAGTTCTCTTGCTCTATGAAGATCTTAGCCATATAGCACTCACTAATGTAATTGGATCATGCTGAGTGAACCTTTGTTTGATCAACAGATAGTGATATAATAGAGGAGAGTTATAGGAGAAGTGACCTTTTTCTCAATAAGATGCTAAATGATTTGGCCAGTTTCATTTGCCTTAGCCACAGGTCCCAAGTTTGCTAATGGACAGCAAAAGTGTTATATATCAGGGTAGGTAGCAGTTTCTAATTCCAACTTCAAATTATTGTCAGCTTTATTCTCCTATAATTGTTTTGAAGTTGATTCATATATTCACACATCATTCATTGCAACAATAGTTACATTGATAGTGGATTGTGAGTAGAATTAACCAATGCAAATCTGCAAACAACAGACGGATTTTTGTCACAAAACTACTTAATCTGAAGAGTTCAGAATAGAGTGTGCAGATCCATGGGTAGCAAATCAGTGGATAATGAGGTGTGAGTGCATTGGAAATTTGGTCTTTTAAAGTCCGCAGTTAAAAGAAAGGAAAAACTGAGAGGCCCAAGAATTTCTTCAGCTGGAGAGAAGGTTTCAGAGCGAAATCTGTATACAGTGCATATAAAACTCAAATATAAAACTAAGAGGAAAAGAGTTGGTTGCTAAACTCACAGAGAATAAAATTTAAAATATCATCAAGAGTGATGGATTATTATTGTTATTGTATCCAGTCCAGAAGCAGAATAGAAGGTCGAAGTGTAGTGATAGTAACAAGGTCAGTCAGGTGGACCTGATGAAGAGTCATCTAGACTCGAAATGTTAACTTGCTCTCTCTCCATGGATGCTGTCTGACCTGCTGTGATCTCCAGCATTTGTGGTTCTAATAGAATATGAGTTCCCCAGTTGGGATGTTAATTAGATTCAATCAGGGACCCTTGACAAACAGATTAAAAGGAGGAGTACCAGCGATTCAGGCACTCTGCATGTTGACTCTGACAAAGCTGTGCCAGAGTCAAAGACTTCCCAC
Source organism: Chiloscyllium plagiosum (assembly GCF_004010195.1). Lineage (NCBI taxonomy): Eukaryota > Metazoa > Chordata > Chondrichthyes > Orectolobiformes > Hemiscylliidae > Chiloscyllium > Chiloscyllium plagiosum. Next base: position 37,756,943 of record NC_057727.1, on the reverse strand, counting down.
GTGTAAATAAAGGATGTCTTGGTGATAGAAAACCGGCCTCCGTGGAATTATTTTGGTAAGAATTGTTTTCTAAACATGAAAGCAGTATGTTATACTGGATGGATTTGGGCATTGTAGAGAAATGCACTGAGATAAAAGGAAGGGCTTGCTTGACATGGAAGTAAAGAACCTTCTTGGAAGTAACTTCTAACAATGGAGGAGATAGGGGAGCTCCATTTGAGACTAGGAAGTTGAAAAAGACATTTGATTGAGGAAGAAGGAATACAGGCATCAAAGGGGTAATAATTGGTGAGATTCAGAACAGTTTTAGCAGTAGATTTTCAACCAATGCCTGGACAGAAGAGTGATGGTGACAATAGCTGCACATTATGCAAACTGCAGTAATTTTATTTTCCATTCCAAATTTATACTACCAGCTTTACTCCATACGACATTAAATGTTTACCTCATAATCTTGAAACAAGTTTAAAAAAACAAGAATTTCACTCTTTCATTGTTCAAACATTGGCAAAAATCAAGATGTGCCTTTGATGTGAAATCATGATATGAGACTCCAGGTTGTGATTATGATAGAAGTTACAAATTTTGAATGGAATCATCACAAAAAAGTAGGTAACGCTTAATAAAGAACAGTGGTGGCCAATGATATTGGAAGAATGGTATTCTTTCTCTGGCTCGGATAGTATTCATTGCCCAACCCTAATTGCTCAGAGTAAAGAATCAATCACATTGTTGTGGGTCTGGAGTCATATGTAGGCAGGAATAGGTAAGAATGAAAGTTTACTTCCTTAAAGAATGTTAGTTGGCTTTTCATGGTTATCATTAAAATCCTAATTCCAGATATTTGTTGAATTCAAATTCCACTATATACCATGGCAGGATTTAAACCTAGATCCATAGAACATTATAAGGGTCTCTGGATTAATAGTCTAACGATGATACCACTAGGTCATCATCTACCCCTAAACTAATGGACATGATTCAAAGGAAACACCAACTTTATCACAGATTGCATGGTTTGAAAGGAATTTAATGGATCATTAACATAACTTTCATTAGTGATCACATGATAGACCCCCATAAACAATTTATCAGGAGCTTTGAAGATACAAGTCATTTTTCCTCATTTTCCATGCTCTTCAGCAGGAATTGCATGCAGAGAATGATTTGGCAGAGTTGCACAGAGATTTGGAGAGATGAACAGCTGTGCTCACCTTCACTACTTAGATCATTGACTGAGGGGTCATTGAACCTCATCTTACATTAAACAGGGCTGATGCTACTAACAATGACACTCTCAGTCACTTCTGTTCCAAAACCTGGAGAACAGTCTGACTGGAGATCAGTCTGACTGGAGATCATTTCCAGAACCTCTTAGGTGGCATTAGAAAATCTAGCGACAGCCTTGTAACTCCTAATTCACAAGATAGTAGTGTCTACATTTTTCCTGGATAATGTCTTCACAGTTCCAACAAACTGAAGCAGAAGGGCATACAACTGAAACGTATGTATTGCCATATTAGATACTAGTGGACATCAATGACAGGAGTAAATATATTATAACAATTGCCTTCCAATATATCCTCATATACTGTTTGTAATATAAATGGGAATATTCCTGAAAATTTATTATAAATAGAGCAATTGCATGGACAAACTAATTTTTGTCTTTTCTGGACATAACAGTGAGTTAAAGATGAGATAGTATATTGTCATGAAGACTAATTAAGGGTAATTTACATTGGTACTGAAGAAGTTACTAAATCTGCCTTTGCAGTTCTGTTAATAATGTTAGCAAGAGTTGGACAAAGTTGGAATGTACCAAATAAGTTCCTGCTGGAGTTAGTATGTAGTATGGTAATGGACATAAATTTTATTTCTGTAGTATCACTGGAGATGGCACAATGCAGACCTTGCGCTATCTTGTTGGGAATGCACTGCCACCTGCTGCCAATGCAGTCTGCTCCCTAGAGCAGGGTGCAGAGGAAGCCTTTCATACAGCTCCTCCCTGATGACAGGCAGTCAATCTGCTGATACAATGCCAGGATACATTCTCATTTAGACTTTGTTGGTTCTGGCAATCACACTTCAGAAAACATATACAGAAATATAAGATGGGATCTGTATTACTATTCCTTAAAGAGTCAGGCCACTTGGCAAATAAGAGTCGAAAGGTGTGGCGCTGGAAAAACACAGCAGGTCAGGCAGCATCTGAGGAGCAGGAGAGTTGACATTTCGGGCATAAGTCCTTCATCAGGAATATGTGGGGGGGAAGGGGGCTGAGAGATAAATAGGAGGGTGGATTTGGGGCTTAGGGGAGCAGGTAGCTGGGAAGGCAATAGGTTGATGCAGGTGGGGGGTGACTGTGATAAGTCGGTGGGGAGGACGGAGCAGATAGGTAGGAAGGAAGATGGACAGGTATGGAAGGTCAAGAGGGCTAATGGAGGGTTGGATTTGGGACGAGGTGGAGGGAGGGGAGATTTGGAAGTTAGTGAAGTTGATATTGATGCTGTGTGGTTGAAGGGTCCCAAGGTGGAAGGTGAGGCGTTCTTCCTCCAGTCATAGGGTGGCTTGGATTTGATGGTGGAGGAGGGCCACGGCTTGCATGTCCTTGGTGGAGTGGGAGGGGGAGTTGAAGTGGTCAGCCACAGGATGGTGGGGTGTTTGGATACATGTGACCCAGAGATGTTCCCTGAAATGCTCTGCGAGTTGGCGTTCTGTCTCCTCTGATTGCTTTGTGATGTCTGGTGGTCAGGAATGCAGATCCTTCTTTTTCTCTGCAGTGGAACTTCTCTGTGCTCCAGTGAATGAGCTAACCTTTTACCTCCAGGTTGCCTGGCTGCAGCCATTTGTGCCTGCATGACTTACCATGCTGACTCCCAGTCTATTTCAGCCTTTAAGATACATGCAGAGTAATCGTGGCGGTATCAGATCATAAGAACATAAGAAAGAGGAAGAGGATATTTATCCCCTCATGCTTGTCTCACCATTCTATAAAAACATGGCTGATCTGCTCCAAGTCTCAACTCTCTTTCATGTCAGCTCTTCACAGCCCTCAACTCCTCTGACTCCTCAATATTTCAAAAATCTACCTACTTCCTCTTTAAATACTTCCAGTGATCTCACCTCCATGACTCTCTGGGACAGAGAATTCCAGATATTTTTTACCATCTGGGAGAAAGAATTCCTTCATATCTCAGTTTTAAATGAATGTCCATTGATTTTGTAATTATATCCCCAGTTTGAGGTCCCCCCATTAGTGGAAACATCTGCTCAACATCTACCATGTCAAGACTCTTCAGAATTTTGTATGTTTCAGTAAGACATCCCTCATTCTTCCAAACTCTAATGAATAAAGGTCTAAGCTGTTTGGCTGTTCATGATAAGTCAACCCCTTCCTCAGAGGAATCAGCCTAGTGAATGTCTCCTTTGAACTACATCTAGTGCTAGCATATCTTTTCTTCAACACAAGAATGAAAACTGTGCACAGCACTCCAATGGCCTCACCAGCACCCTGCCCAGTTGTAAAATTACTTCCTTATTTTTAAATTTCAACCCACTAGCACAAAGGCAATGGTTTTTTTTGCCTTCTTAACTACTTGCTGCACCTGCATGCTAATGTTTTGTATTTCATACAGAAGAACACCCAGATCCCTCCATGTTGCACTTTTTGGAATTTCTCCCCATTTAAGTAATAGTCTGCCTTTAGATTTTTCTAAGTGCATGATCTCACACTTTTCTACATGAAACTCCATCTACCAGCTTTTTCGCACTCACTCAACCTATCTATATTCCTTTGCAGATTCCTTATGTCCTCACTAATAAAGATCTCCCACCTACTATTGTATCATCAGCTAATATCGATAAATTACACTCTGCCCCTTCTCCAAGTCATTAATATAACTGGTAAATAATTGAGGTTCTAGAATTGATTATTGTCGCAATCCACTTAAAGTCTAACTTTAAAAAGACCCATTAATATTGTCTTGTTGTCTTTTTTTGTGTTAACCAATCCTTAAACCATGCTAAAATATCACGCTCATTAACATGAGGTCCTATTTTATGCAATAACCTTTTATGTGGCACCTTATGGAATGTATTTTGGAAAACTAAATCTACCATCTCTAATTTCCCTTTATCAACTCTTACTTATATCTGCAAAGATCTCTGGCAAATTTAACAAACATGATTTCTGTTTCACCTTTCTGTGTGGTTGCATTAAGCTTTTCTAAATGCACTGCTATTCTTCCTAAATAATTGGCTCTGGTATTTTCCCAATAATAGATATTAGACCTTCAACAGTGCTGTAACAGAACCCCTTCATTAGCTCTATGCTGGGCAGCCAATAATTCTTACATGTCAAAAGGAACTCAGAATGGAAAGTTGGAGCAAGGTGAGAAGCAAGATGTTTGTGGTCACACAACATGCAGCTGGCTCAATCTGTCAGGTAACAGGATGATGGTGAGCTGCAAGTGGAAAAGCATATAAGGCAGGAATATACCATCATCTTCAAAACTCTCGGCAACACAGAAGTTGGCATTTGTCCCATCAAGCCTGCCTTGCCATTCTGTAAGATCACGGCGGATGTGCTCCAGGTCTCAATTCCTCTTTCAAGTCAGCTCCTCATCTTGCCAATTATTTGTCCACTGTTAAAGTTAAGCCAAATACTGGTACGGAAGCACCCAAAATATACAAGATCGAGTTTTCGTAAATTATCCAGCTTTTTACTGTGATGTTACCACGAGAAAATGTTTTTAAAAGTTCTGCTTTACTAATTTTATGTACATTACTGACAGTCATATCTCTGAAGGATTGATAAATCAAACAGGAAAACAAGTCCATAGACAGTTTAAACCAAGGTCTGGATTGCATCCCCAAACTATCTTGCAAACAGATTCTCAGGAACATCGTTGGCCACAAGGTGAAATGGAGCCTAACTTCATCTGACAATCGTTGACCCCACTAACTGTTATCAATTCTACTTGTCCAACAGGTCGTGCCTCACAAACCTTATTGAATTCTTTGAAAAGGTGACGAAGGAGGTTGATGAGGGGAAAGCGGTAGATGTGGTATATATGGATTTTAGTAAGGCGTTTGATAAGGTTCCCCATGGTAGGCTACTGCAGAAAATACAGAGATATGGCATTGAGGGTGAGTTGGAGGTTTGGATTAGGAATTGGCTGGATGGAAGAAGACAGAGGGTAGTAGTTGATGGCAAAGTTTCTTCATGGAGTGCCGTCACTAGCGGTGTTCCGCAAGGATCTGTTTTGGGACCATTGCTGTTTATCATTTTTATAAATGACCTGGAAGAGGGGTTAGAAGGTTGGGTGAGCAAGTTTGCGGATGATACGAAAGTCAGAGGAGTTGTTGACAGTGAGGAAGGATGTGGCAGGTTACAGCAGGATATAGAGAAGCTGCAGAGCTGGGCAGAAAGGTGGCAAATGGAATACAATGTAGCTAAGTGTGAGGTGACTCACTTTGGGAAGAATAACAAAAAGATGGGGTACGGGGCTAATGGTCGGATACTTGGTAGTGTGGATGAGCAGAGGGATCTTGGTGTCCATGTACACAGATCTCTGAAAGTTGCCACCCAGGTAAATAGTGCGGTGAGGAAGGCATATGGCGTACTGGCTTTTATTGGTAGAGGAATTGAGTTCCGGAGTCCTGAGGTCAGGATGCAGTTGTATAAGACTCTGGTGCAGCCGCATCTGGAATATTGTGTGCAGTTTTGGTCGCCATACTATAGGAAGGATGTGGAGGCACTGGAACGGGTGCAGAGGAGGTTTACCAGGATGTTTAGGGGTAGGTTCTTCACTCAGCGAGTCGTAAGTTCATGGAATGCCCTGCCAGTAGCAGTGGTGGACTCTCCCTCTTTATGGGCATTTAAGCGGGCATTGGATAGGTATATGGAGGATAGTGGGTTAGTATAGGTTAGGTGGGCTTGGATCGGCGCAACATCGAGGGCCAAAGGGCCTGTACTGCGCTGTATTCTTCTATGTTCTAACAGGAGGGTTGCTTAGAAATAAGTCTTTTTGCCTGCAGTTCATCCTATGTTTCCAATGCATATAATGGCAGCACTATAATGTCAAGAGAGAGGTAAAAGTCATAACAAATCAAAAATTTCAAATATAACTTAGGAACATGCCAAGAAAATAGCACAAATAGTAAATGCTGCATCTGTTTCAAAGGTGTAAGCTGAGGTCTTTGCTATATTGAAAATAGAGATCATGACACTGCATGAGAAACACATAGTCACAGGTGAACCATGATTGACTGAAACAGCATAATATGTGCAGCAGCTGGATTAGTCCCTCAGTGAAAACCAAAATCCTTAGCTGGTGAAAAGATACCTGAAGAACATTCCTTTCAACTGTCCTTCCATCACCATGTTCACAAACTGATATTGGCCCAGACAATATCCAATTTTTCTACCTGCAAAGAGATGGCTAGATTGAAAATGCCATCAAATGAATTCATGTCAGGTTGTATTGAAAAAACAAGGAAAGGATCTGTGAGCAAAGATTATTAGACGAGTGTTTCTCCTATAGAAATCCAAATTTGGAGTCGTGAACAAGTGTAGTCATCAAGTGAAATGGCAATGTGAGGTGGTGGAATAATTGAACCAGAATTCATCAATGTAATTCAAATTGCATTTTTATAGTCATGTGCTGCATTCTTCTGAAATAAAATCAAAATGCTGAACATAGACAAACCCATCAGGTATGACAGGATTTGTGGGCAGAAAGACAGAGGATGGAATCTTATAGGGGCTTGGGCTATGGCAAGAAATGTTGGAAAAGCATACAAGAAGTCCAGCAAGCCCTCTCTCAATGTCAGGAGTAAGTCGCTGCATCTTTATGCATCTCTTTTGTTGTCGAGACAAGTTTCTCCCTAGGCAGCAGTCAGTTGCCTATTTAAGGGGTTTACAGTTTCTTAATGAATTTATTCGTTGCACACCTCACGTCATTAATAGGCAGCTTTTTATCTAACAAATGGACATGAGTTAACAAGAGAATTCTCAACAAAGAAGTCAGGGTGGGTACCTAGTGACTTTATTTCTCACCGCTGGCTGTGAAGAACCTCTATATTGGTCACCATGCAACAGCATCACAGGGTATGATCCAAGGGCACCAGCCCCTTTGTCAACCAACACTGGCATCCAGTCATTGCCAACACGTTGGGGTCCTCATGCCACCCCTCCAATCCATTTGCAGGTCATTTAGGAAGCAGATTGCTGGATTGTACTGAAAGACTGCTTCAAGGAACTACATCAAGTTGCCATGTCTACAAAATGAAAAATGATTTTGTTTTTCTCTTTATACTATAACTTCAAGATCATTGCTACAACTTTGTTAAAGTCTATTGCAGATAGGATACTCACGATGAGCCATCACAATGCCCTCTTACAGCAAGTGTACTTTACTTGATACCATATTTGTGCTGATAAAGTAGTTTACCAAAGCTTGTTTGTCGGAATCACCACTCTTTTTAATGATTTGTGTGTACTGTCATCCCTAAACCTGAAGCAAGTAAAACTCAAGTTTCTTAAGCTGCAGTCTGTATTATTTAAAAGATCAAAGTGACATTTTAATCAATTTACTTCACATACTATTGGTGTGCATCCACAAACCAGTGCAGTTGCATTAGTCTGTGATTAAACATTCATTACTAGGCTGAAGTTTCTTGTAAATAGGATGGTTCCCTCTTTCTGAACAATATCACTATCTGTCCTATCAAATTTTCTGCATCATACAAAATTTGGAACGATTTATTGCAAAATGATATTTTGAGTTGCATAACACAACTGTTGACCATACCCCAGGTATTCCTGGGATTTATCCTTATGTCATATTCTTCCCATTTCCTGTTGTATATTATAATTACCAGAGGTGTGTCTATCCTCATGTTGGAACTCAATTGTTGGGATTTGAGTCAAAATGGTAGGATGCAGAGAGGATGACAATTGTGAAGAGGGCAACTCAGTATAAGGAGGGGGCTGAAATATTAGAGGGAAAGGCATTATGCAAAACAGGTGGATGGTAGTCAACCAGAGCAACACCCTGGCTTTCAGGGGAACAGCGCATTCCCAGACTTGGCATGTCCAACTGATTTGCCTGGAGCTGGAGCAAGTGGCAGTAGACTCATGTAGACTGGTTGGATGTGGACATGCGGAGGTGTGCTATCTAGAGGAGTAATAGAAAATGCTACCAGGAAAGGGATATTTATACTTAGGAATGCACCCAAGCAAAGCCTGGAACTTACTGTCTGAGGAGAGCCCAGTGTTGCCTCCCAGCATCCTGTAAAGCACAAGGGCACAATGGAAATGAAAATGGCTGTGATAACACCTGGAGTGGATGTGGTAAATGCTTCTTTCTGTGAGGGAGGGGGCTTCAAGTCTGTGCAACGTGGGGTCCTTCAGAGGAAAATACCATTTGGTACATACTCATAGAGTGAAGGTGAAGCAGACCTGCATACATTGCATTCCTTGTGACTCTCAGGCAAAAGCCTACAGTGCATAGTTCAACTTCTCAATCCAAACCCCTGACTATTTCACATAGAACAACGATTGAAGCCTTCTCAGATCTGGGATGCAATAGCAATGTCTGTACATTTAGAGAGATAGAGTCTGGTTACCAAAGTCATTATTATCTAAGATTTACCCACTGCCTGGAAATGGTGGAGAAGCTGCTGACTGCACATCTTGGTCTATGGAACATTATCTCAGGATAAGGGTGTAGATGGGTTCATAACAATCAATGTTGCATTTGCAGCTAGATAGAGACTTGCATACACAGTATGAGATGTACATAATGAGAGAACAGAACATCACTTTACTAAAGTGAGAATGTCTTTACAAAGCAGTGACACCCATGCTAACATTGTCTCTTTTCTTTCCCTTCCAATATGTCTCAGTGCAGACCCGGGTTCTGCAGCTGGGGTAGAAGGGGCCTGCCCTACAGTGGAACCTGTTTACCTTGGAAGTTTGGTTGGGCAAACCCAGAGGCATTTGTGCCTAGAGAGTTCATGTATACCAGAGACAAGTTCACCCTCCTCAGCTTGACCTCCCACAGGGCTGAGGGTGGCAGGCAGCTTACAAATAAAAGGCCCATTCGTCTCTGAAGTTTACTAAGAGAAGACTGCTGGGTGATGTTTGTGTGACTTCACTTCTGGCTGGATGCCAATTTGCACTGCCCTGTCTCCTTGGGAGGAAGGGGCACTTAGATCCTTTTCCCCTGTCACCTTGCTAAAGCGATGGCATTCAGGGTCACTGCATATATCAAGCAGATACGGAAGGTACTAGATGTGGTCCTCCAGTGGCAGTCACCAACTTGTCCAAGCTTGGACAGTCACATGCCTGAAGCAACAGGGTCCCAACTGCATTGGAGCAGCCTTGCAGCCATTGTTATCTAGTGCCCCTGATATATCTGTCTGCTCCTGTATCTGCTTGTGTATTTCAACAAAGTCACAAATCGCTACCATCATAGCAGTCCTCAGAGTGCCAGCAGTCTGGGGCACTTCTCCCTCCACCAGCTGCAGAGACATGGCAGTGATGTGCTCAGCAGCAGCTGCTCCCGATTCCAATCTAGATAAAATACCCACTAAGATGTCAGTATTGGAGCTGGTACAAGGTGTAGGAGGCAGTGTTGCCAATGCTTCCTCCAAGGCATTTGTGCTCTCTTCCTCCCTCAAATGTGGAGAAAAGGAATCTTCGCAAGCCAGCTCACTAAAACACAGCCACCGTGAACATGACACTTGTATCTGAAAGAATGGCTCAACCAAGCAGCACCAATTGTGATATGTTGAGATTAAATGCACAGTGTGGGTAATGGGAAAGTAGCACAGCAGTGGACAGTGCTTCTTACTTGGTTGTCAGGACATGGATGTTTCAGCATCTCCACAGGAGTGGTCCTGGGGATCTCCTGCAAGAGCCAACGTCCTGTCTAAAGGGGATGAGGAGCCAAATGTTGAACGTTCCAGCACCATGTCTGGCCCTTTCTTCCCTGTTAGTGGCCATTTTCTCCTGGAATGAGACTATTGTGTGTGACAGAATTAGATGAAAGTGTGTGGCACAGCTGGCAGTGTTGATACAGAGGGGGAAGAGTGGTGATGTGTCCTGAATAAGTGAGTATGGCATACAGGCACCATGCAGGATTAGTAGTTTGGGGAATCAGGATAGGTAAGAGCAAGACAGTGACTTTGGTATAGCATAGGCCTTGGTGGGAGATGCATACAGCAGAGATTGAGCGAATGTAAGGTAGCAGAATGAAGATGGTAGCACTTACCCTGGTGAAGAGGAGAAAATTATTGACCTTTTGCTTGCACTGCTGGGTTTTTTCCAAACAGTAAAGACCACACTAATCTAAGTGGCTACCTTTGTCCAAACTGGCAGAGGCAGGTGATGTGTCCTGTTCTGGCAGTTCTGGGGAAGAAGAATGGCACCATCCCATCCACATCTCCAGGTCTCTGTCCGGGAAACAGGTGCCATGTCCAGGATTAATGTGTACAGTCACGCAGGGCAATTCCTGAAAGCCACTGCTTGACCGGGGGCACCGGCATTTTAAAAATGGCACAAGAATCAGGGCCTATTCTGGAAATCCCAGAGCGATGTGTACCTCCAGCTATGATAAATGGTGGAATCAGGCCAGCATTAAATAATAAAGGGTACCATTGGGGTGCAGTTTGAGAGAATAGTGTGAGAGGACTCACTAAGCCTCACAAAGCGAAACCATTCATGAAACTCAATGAAAATGACAGTTATCCAAAATATCATAAGATTCAGCCCTGAGAGTTCTTTTTGTGGAGAAGATTGTAATTGGAGTTACAATGGAGAAGACTGGCTGAAATCAACTGCAAAGCATTTTTGTGAGATAGAATAATTAATGTGGTCCATGGGAAGTGTTGAGATATAACTTTTCAAAAGTGTTTCATAAGTCTGAACTTTATGATCAATGGAAAATCACTTCGAGGACACAAGCTACATTTTTACTGAATGCTGTCTTTCTCTCATCCCACAGCTCCAAAGACCACAACATAACATTGCTATACATTAACAGCACAGAGGTGAAACGAGTGGAGAGTGTCAAGCTCCTGGGAGTGGTCATCTACAGTAAGCTTTCTTGGAACTCTTCATGTGGATGCACTGGTTACAAAGGCCCAACAACACCTCTTCTTCCTCAGGCAGCTGAGGAAATTTGGCATGATGGCGAAAACCCTTGCCAAGTTTTATAGGTGTGCCATCGAGAGCATTCTGTCTGCATGTATCACTACCTGGTATGGCAACTGTACCATTCAAGATCAGAGACGGTTACAGAGAGTGGTGAACTCGGCCCTGACAACCACAAAGGCCAACCTCCCATGTGTAGAATCCATCTACCAGTCCCGCTGTCAAGGAAAGGCCGCCAGCATTCTCAAAGATCCATCCCACCCTGGCAGTGTTTCTCTACAACCTCTTCCACCGGGGAGAAGGTTCAGAAGCCTGAACACAAGCACCAGCCGGCTTCGCAACAGTTTCTGCTCTACTGTTGTTAGAATACTGAATGGACTCACAAACTCTTAACATTCAATTCTACCTGTGTTTTTGTTTTTCCCACTGTTTACGTACTTAACTGTGTGATCTGCCTGCATTGCTCACAAGACAAAGCTTTTCACTGTGCCTCGGTACATGTAACAATACATTCAATTCAATTTAATTCAATTCAATACTTGCTTTACACAGTGCCCAATGTGGTCAACCACATGCTTTCTCTGTATTAGACATACAGCCAAAAAATACATAATTCAGGCTTCTTCAGTAAACAAGAATGATTAAGTTATAAAACTGAAATTTATTCAATGAAGATACAGAATCGGTTAAAACTTTGCATTTGATTTCAGCCATTTTTCTCCAAACAACATCAGTTACAACCTTCAGTCTGAAATGAACTCAGTTTCCAATCTTCACCTTTAGGCAACCATTTTCTACTACACAGAACCCGTGACACCTTTTCTTTGCGGATAAAGTTTATTAACTACTCAGTTTTATAGCTCCATCTATTCACCAGTCCTTTATATCTGAGTGAATCAAGTAATTCCAATGACTTGCTTAATTACATGCTATATTAATAAATCTACTTTTGCCTTAAACACATTCAATAGCCCTGCTTCCACCACTGTCTGGGGTAAAGATTTCCAATGTCACACAAAACCCACACAGAAAAGAGTTCGCTGCTCTGTACAACAGAAGCAGGGAAAGAGTACACGTGATGGATGTTGAAGAGCTGGGAAAGTGACAGCAGTCTCCTAAGGAAAAACATCACCTTCAGCATGATAGAGTGGTGTGGCATGGGGTGTGACAAGCTAGACATCCAGGTCCAATAGATGAGTGATTGTTTATTGATCATAAATTTGCTTTTGTTTAAAAAGTAAGTGGTTTGTGTTTATTCCCAGAAGCAAATGCAACGTTTTGTTTGTTTTCTTCTTTGCTTTTACTGTTGCTGAATGGAACTTAATGTTTTCAACAGTTTGAAGGCTTTCCAGTACTGTAATGTCCCCATATTAAATAATGAGAAGATATTAGACTATGCTGGACACTAGGGAAAGAGCAGAACCTCCTTAGACAGGGTCCTAAGATGGGATGACGTTATAGATGGAAAACCTGGGTAGCTTGATTCTTGTAGCTGCAGTTACAATGATTGTCGATCAGAGAAGTGGTGATGTAAAGTAGCAATACATGTTTGAATTTGAGTTTCTGTGTACAATGAACTGTCCTCCCTACAACCTATGTAATAGAAGGCTTCAGGAGCACTTCTTTTTTGTTCCCTTTCCTCTATGAAATATAAAGGGCAACTCCTGGCTGGCAGCACTTGGCCAGGTGCACAGTTGGCATTTAAATATGGTGCCAGGACCAACAATCTTGGGAGGTCCCAGCAGTGGCAAGTATTCAGGCATTGCTGAATGGACAGTAGCATAACTGGGGTGCCAAAAGGCAAGGTGCACACATAATGTGATACATTTCAAGTGAACTGCTTGAAATACCTTGCTCGATTTCAAGGAGAGAAGCCCTCTAGAAAACATATTTTTCTTCAATTTCTAGCTAGCTTACTCTCATACTTTAATTTCACCCCCTTCTTAATCTTTTACTCATTCTTTGCTATTCTTCATATTCTATCAAATCTTCTGACTGCCATCTATTATTGCAGAATTATATGCTTTTTCTTTCAGTTCAGTAATATCTTTAATTTCCTCAGTTAAGCAGAATTTGTGAGTCCTTCCTATTCTTTCCTTTTCACTGGAATGTATCTTTTCTGATTATTTTGCAATATCACTTCATATCTTTCCCACTGGTTAGTAGCCGATCGAACATATCCTGTTGTGTAATCATAATGTTATTTAAATGTAGAAAAACTGCAGAAAGCTGCAATACAAATAGAGTTGAGGCTAGTTTTGCAAGAAAGCTAGCACATCGGTGCAGCAGGAAATCAGAAAGGCTAATGGAAAGGTGGTCCTTATTTCAAGGGGATTAGAGTATAAGGGTAATGAAGTCTTATAGCAGCTGTACAATGTGCTGGTGAGACCACATCTGGAGTCCTGTGAGCAGTTTTGGTCCCCTTATTTAAGGAAAGATATGTCATTGGAAGCAGTTCACAGAAAGTTCACTAGGATGATCTCTGGTATGGAGAGACTGTCTTATGAGCAAAGTTTAAACAAGTTGGAACTCTATTCACTGGGAGTTTAGAAGAATGAGAGCTAATTGTATTGAACCAGATAGGATTCTGAAAGAACATGACAGGGTAAATGTGGAGAGGATGTTTCCCCTCATGGAAGAGTCCAAGACATAGTAACAGAATAAAGGGGTATCAATTTAAGACTAAGATGAAGAGGAATTTCTTCACAGCACAGAGAGCTGTTGGGGGACAGTCACTGTGTATACATAAGACTGAGATAGATAGATTCTTCATCAGTGGGGGAAATCAAGGGTTACAGGGAAAATACAGGAAAGTGGACACGAGGAATGTCAGATCAGCAATGCTCCTTTTGAATGGTGAATCAGGCTCAAGAGGCCAAACAGCCTACTCCTGTCCATATATCTCATGGTCTTATGAAATTTCTGTGTTTCTTAATTCTAAGCAAGTAGATTCATATCTGAGCTGCTGTACCAATACTATCACCCATCTCCTTTCTCTCTTGCCCCATCTTCCCAAAACACTTTGTATCCAGGAGTATGTAGTACCAGGCCTGTGGAAACTAGATCCAAATATCATTACAAACTTCAACAGACACACAGACCCAGCATTTGTCAACCAGAAAATAATGTTCACTTTGATTAACCAATGTTTCAGCCTAAGCAAAATTCTTGGGATTGGAGGAAAAAAGTGAAAACTAGTTTCTCCAAGGTCGAAACACAATTCAGAGCTTCTGTTTTGTAATCTACAATCTTGGAAGAACATTTTCTCTAACATCTTGTCTGAATTAAGTTGATTTATAGATAGTCACTTGGCTGGATTAGATCTATAGGAACTATACATTAACACAGTCATAGAGTCACAAGACGCATTTAGTAGAAAATCAACTCCATCAAAAATTTAACATAAATCAATATAATCAAATATTGAGATGAAAAGCTGCTTCTTTGATTGATAATTTTGAAAGATAATACAAGCAAGGAATGTATATTGCGACAAGGGTAATTTTAGGATAATAAGGTTTAAAAATTTAAGCTACAGCTGGTTAACATGCCAAATTTTGACTGAATCCATGATTCAAAAAAATGCATGCATCTAATGCCGATATAAGGTCTGAGATTTTCACCTTGGATTCTGTCCACGAGATCAAACTTCTGAGAGTATTTGCACTGATTGCAATTTTTAATTATATTTAAATTCTGCTGACAAAATTAATGTACTTATAAAAAGCTAAATAAGCTGACAGCTACTTCACAAAAAGGATTTTTTTTTACTCCATGCTTTAGGACTCTCAACAGAGGTCAAAAATGGAAGAAATATGATCCAAGAGTTGAAATCCAACTCACGTCATTATATTCAGAAGAAAACTACTTTAACAAATGTTACAATTTACAGTGAGCAAAGGGAAGTTAACCCATTTTAGCCAGAATACATGAAATATAGAAATACAGAAAATAGGAGCAGGAGTAGGCCATTCGGTCCTTTGCACTTGCTCTGCCACTCAATACAATCATGGCTAGTCATCCATCTTTGGTCTCAACTGCTTTCTGTTGCAGAGAATTCCACAGAATTCCACCACTCACTGGACGATGAAATTTCTCCTCAGCTCAGCCTTAAACGACATATCCCATATCCTCATATTGTCCCTGGTTCTGATCTCCTCGATCATCGGGAAATCCTTCCAATCTTTACTCTATATTGTCCTGTTAGAAATTTATAGATTTCAATGAGAACACTGTCATTCTTCTAAAATCCAAAGAATATAGTCCTAACTGATCTAGTATCACTGCATGCATAAGCCTCACCATTCCAGGAATCAGTTTGGTAAATCTTCATTGCTCTTTCTCCATAAGCAGAACATTCTCAGAAAAGAAGGCCAAAACTGCACACAGTATTCCAGGTATCGCCTCACCAAAGTTCTGTACAATTTCAGCAAGACATCACTGTTCCCTATGAAGGCAAACATACCATTTGCCTTCTTCACCACCTGTTGCATCTGTATCCTTACCTTTAGCGACTTATGTACAAGAACAACTAGCTTTCATTGCACCTCTCTCCCTTTCCCAACATATCACCATTAAGATAATAATCTGGCTTTCTGTTTCCACTATCACTTTAATGCACATCATAGTTCTACTGCCATGTATTTTCCCACTCATTCAACTTGTCTAGGTCACACTGAAGAACTCCCAATGAGAGAATTTTCCTTTGTCTGCATCCAGCCAGCCATTATCAAGATGATTGGGTGCATTTTGGTAAACGACTTTATCTGATTGTTCTTGAGTAATTTACAATATAGCACAAATCCAATCAACTTACTCCAAAACATTTTTTGTTTTGATAACCAGCAAATCTTGGTTTCCAAATGCATTGAATGCAAATCAAGGGAAAATTGCCCCTCATTTCTAATCAAAACATTATCATTCATTGTAACTTTCTATATTACACACTAAATTTCTACACTACAGAAGCAAATCCTTTGACTCATGCCAATCAATACAAAATAAACTATTAGATGAACTATAGTGTGACACATTTGGGTAGCAGCCCCAATTCCCAAATACAAAACATGAAAACGGTGAAAACCAATTAATTTGAATAAATGATCCAAATAAAATAGCTCAGTGGTTGGCACTGTTGCCCCACAGTGCCAGGGACCTGGGCTCGATTCCAGCCTCGGGTGACTCTCTGTGTGGAGTTTGCTTCCCATGTTTGTGTCGGCTTCCTCCCCCAATCCAAAGATGTGCAGGTTAGGTGAATTGGCCATGCTAAATTTCCCATAGTGTTCAGAGATGTGAAACTTGTTTGCATTAGTCAGGGGAAATGTAAAGTAATAGTGTAGGTGAATGTATCTGGGTGGGACACACTTCAGAGAGTTGGTGTGGACTTGTCAGGCCAAATAGCCTGTTTCCACTGTAGGGATTCCATGATTCTACAACGACTTATGAAATTCTGTCCCATTGCATTGAAAGATCTCTAACTTCACTTTCCTATAGTTACTGCTCAAACATCATTGCAATCACATGCATTAGGATGGTTTATTGTTCATCTCAAATGAAAATAACTTTAGTGAAAGACAACTGCGTCTAATGTTTAAATGGAATGTAAAAAAAAGTACATCCTAAGAAGAGAGTCCCTTTTACCAAAGTCATATAATTTGGACTCCAGACTATCCAGACTTCCTGATGTTTTATGTAAATACAGAGCTAGAATCTTAAATTCTATGGATATGGTAGCAACAGTGATAGGAAACCAGACCTGAACAAGAATAGTCTGTTGAGAAAAAGTATTTAGATTTATTTCTGCTTGATTAATACTGAAAAAACCCTCAGACTGTTCAGTTCATTTTAATTCACAGAGTCTCAAAGTTTGAATTTCATTACTGGTTTAAGAGTCAGTGTCGTTAAATATTCAGCAAGTTTTCAATGTATCTGAAGTGCACAGAATATGGTGATTGAACACAGATCGAGTTATTATTGCACCAGTCCTTACAGCCTGACATTATAAATGCGAGTGGGATAAGAATAGCCATTGGATTCCAACCTATCTTACCATTCGTGCTTTCAAATTACAGTATGTTTACAAGAGGCTGAAGTCATTCAGGTCATTTTAATGGCCTGAACAGTGGGAAGAGGAGCAAACTTGCCACTTTTAAAATTGATCTCTAGTCATCATTAACATTTCTAACTTAGCCTGCTGCCTCTGCCTCCCCAGTGTGGGATGAGGATGAGGATGAGGGTGAGGGTGAGGATGAAGATGAGGGTGAGGCTGAGGGTGAGGATGAGGGTGAGGATGAGCATGAGGGTGAAGGTGAGGATGAGGGTGAGGGTTAGGATGATGATGAGGATGAGGGTGAGGATGAGAATGAGGATGAGGGTGACTTTAGGAGGAGAAGAGAGACAGCAGTACCAAACTTGGAACAAACACTTACTTCCATTATACTAACCGCCTAACCCAAAGAATTCTGACAGGATCAGGTATCGAGGTTGAATAAGAAGCAGGAAAAACAAATTTCAATGTAGTTTGTCAACCAAAACATTTCAGATCTGTATTCTCCACTGTAAAAAGAAAATTTCCACAAGGAATGATGCTTCCTTCAGGAATGGCTTTAATACGGACAGGTAACAGTCCATTGTGTTTCTGCAGTAAAACAGGATTTCAATTTACTATCAGATAATGCTACAATTAAAGAGAATCATACTGTATTGCATTGAATATGCCAGTTGTACAATGTCTACTTCACTTAGCAGGTAGTGCATGAATGTACTGTGGAAACAAATTTTAAGCTATCAGTTCAGATTCAGGGGGGTCAGGATTTAAAATGATAAATCAATCTAAATTTGTTTTGCACAGTTTCTCAGATTTTTGTAGATTTTAGTAAACTTTTTTTTAATCACTGAAAATTCTCACCTCACTTACATGCAGTGTTTATGGAAGCCATTATGCTGCTATAGATCAATATGCTCCAACAAATGGGTTTCTGTTTCTGAATCAAGTCCCAAGACTTCACTGAATGTGGTAATCATTAACTCTAATAATGTAACTTTGACAAAGTTTTTTAAAAAATCAGTATAAGTTCTGGATTAAAGGAATAATACAGGGACAGTACTTGGTGCTGAGAATTATTAAAATCCCAAAACAACAATCCCCTGTTTCATATATTTAACAAGGTCACATTAAATTCAAACTGAAAGAACTGCAGATGCTGGAAATCAGAAACAGAAAACGGGTGGGGGTGGGAGAGGGTAAGGAGTAGACGATAGGTGGAAATAGAGCCCACAGAGAGAGAAGAACAGTTGGACAGACAAAGGAGTGGATAACAATCAGGCTAGGAATCAGAAACAACAACAGAAATTGCTGGAGAAACTCAGCAGATCTGGAAGCATTTGTGGAGAGAAACTCTTCTACCAGCTTCTATGTAAAAAAAAAAATCATTTTCTGAGCTATCTTCAGTTCTCAGGAAGGGCCACTGGACCTGAAACGTTAACTCTGATTTCTCTGTACAGATGCTGCAAAACCTGCTGAGATTTTCCAACAACTTTGTTTTGCACACACACTGATTAGTACTGAAGCATGAAATCATATTCCTCAAATTTACATCCCTGGATTTACAATTTTACTGTGAAACTAACACAACATGATAATAAGACCATAAGACCATAAGACATAGGAGTGGAAGTAAGGCCATTCGGCCCATCAAATCCACTCCGCCATTCAATCATGGCTGATGGGCATTTCCACACCACTTACCCGCATTCTCCCCGTAGCCCTTAATTCCTTGTGACATCAAGAATTTATCAATCCCTGCCTTGAAGACATTTAGCGTCCCGGCTTCCACTGCACTCTGCGGCAATGAATTCCACAGGCCCACCACTCTCTGGCCGAAGAAATGTCTCCGCATTTCTGTTCTGAATTTACCCCCTCTAATTCTAAGGCTGTGTCCACGGGTCCTAGTCTCCTCGCCTAACGGAAACAATTTCCTAGCGTCCACCCTTTCCAAGCCATGTATTATCTTGTAAGTTTCTATTAGATCTCCCCTTACTCTTCTAAACTCCAATGAACACAATCCCAGGATCCTCAGCCGTAAATGGGAAAGACGCATTCTGTATCCTGAAAAGGATATATTTGCAAGATTGATAAGATCACTCACCCATTCTAATAATTTTTCTAAAGGACTAATTTTCTACAATTTTAATGTATCGCCATCCTTCCTCATGAAAGACAGACTGCTTGGAATGGAGCTCATAGATTTGTTTGGCTTATTGAATCTTTTCTTCTGTTATGACTGAACCTCTATAAGCTTTGCTTTTATATCAGGGTAAGATCCTAAAGGGAGAAGGTTCTCTAAGAGATAGATACCCTCAATATGAATTAGAAAATTCACTGAATGCCAAAAATAATTCATAAGACAGGACATGTAGTCACAGGGGGCTTAATAAAAATTGAGCTTTTCATTAATCAATTATTAAAAATCTAAATAGAAACTTCTACATTTCAGCAAAAGAAAAATTATTACTATAATATACTCAGTAGTGTAAGCTGCAATCCACTTCAATTTTATTGCTGTGTAATAGTTAATTCCATATATGTAAAAGTAATAACAAGAGGGTTGTAGGAAGAATAATAAATCTCCTTTACCCTCCCAAATCCCTGGAGCTGTTTTGTTGCAATTGCAAATGGAGATTAGGCTGTAACAGCCATAGGATTTCAGAAGATCATGACATTAAGCTATAAGCTGCAACTTATAGATGAAACACAAATGACTGCATCATAAATCACCACAAAGTCTTCTTGGGATGGGGGAATGGCAGTGGAAAAACAAAACTTAAAGGCTGGAAACAATTTTTGAATGTCAGCAAACAACACGTGGCAAAATAAAAACACAAAGTGCAGGGAATTCTCAACAGGTTATGCAGCACCCTTGGAGAAAAAAGAGAGTTAACAGCAGGAATTTAATCCAGCCTATCATAATGGGAAACATGATGGATGGGTTCAGTTAATCCTGGGAGAAGGCACACAGCTGTTGTCTAGCAGCAGGAAAATCTCTTGCAATTAAACTGGACGTGGGAATGGGCCAAGGTGAGAAATTAGTCTGTTGTAGTGGAATGTCATTTTGGCTCAGAATTTATGATGGCTCAGGAAGAACATCTGAGCAACAGAGCCTCCAATTCCTCAGTGAAGTCAGCCAGGTAAAAAGTATTGTATTTGCCTGTGGCTGCCTTAAAGGGAGGAGTGGGGATCCCCTTTCCAAGATAAATATTGTCTGATTGAGGGACTTGACATTGAGAAGGGGGTAGCTACAGAGTCACCCATGTTCCTTTGCCTCTGAGCTCTCATCTCCAACCTTTTCACCCCAGTGATCCCTTCCCCAAGACCAACATTCTGCCCTCAATCACCCGAGTTTAAGGATCCTGTGGCAATCCCTGGTGACGCTCCCAGTGGCAATGTAGGCAATGGAGAGGTGTCGACCCCAGGGTGGCCAGTAACCCTCAGGGATGGGATCTCAGCTGTAAGGTTCCTAAATCATCAAGAACATCTGATACTGAACACTTGGGCCTCTCACATGAAAGCTACATGGGGGTCCCATCAATTCTCCAACCACTGGTTGGGACTCACATCAAAAACATTAAGCTCTGCTAACATTCAGATCTGCGATCTTTCATCAGAGCTCAGACATGAAATGTTAATCTTCTTTCTTTCTCCATGAATGTGTGTGTCCAGAATTTTGTCTTTATTTCAGATTTCCAGAACTTGCAGTTTTTTTTTGCTATAGCATGTTACAGAATCCTTGTTTCACCCAGGGGGTTTGAATACAGCTCTTGTTAATATTGCATATGGCCTTATAAAAACAATATAAAAGTATAGCTAAAAATCAAGGATAACTTTCAGTGAACTTGGGCTTGTCAAGGATGTGTTGGATTGCATCCTGCTTCCTAGCTGGCACATAACAAATAAAAACTATAAGACCAGAAGTTATATTAAATTGTGATTGGTTGAGTCAAAGATTTTTACTCTTGATATTTTTAAAATCCTTGGTCATCAAATATTTTACCTAATAGACATTTCTTCAGAATACACTGTAATCCAAAGAACACAATTTCTTTGAATTCTTTTCTTTTCAACATTCAAAGCAGGAGCAGATTTTATTGGTAACCGGATGGATACTGTTTGAGATGAGTAACCTGATGAACCAAAAAAAGTCTTCAGTACCTCTAGCCAATAATTTTAAATCCCAAAATAAAATTTTCCCACCTCAAAAAGAAACATAGGAGTGGCAGCACTGTCATCTCTCACAAGCTTTTTGAAGATCAAGTTATTACCACAGTGTGCAGAGGGAAAAAAACAAAAACTACAGATAGGAACAACCGTTAGAGCAGAGAGCAGTGGAAAAGCACAGAGAGGGCATAAGTATGGGAGGACCAAAAGGGAAAAAAGTGCTGTACTTGGATAGAAAAGTAATATACCCAGGATTAGACAGACAATTAGGAAAGATCAACTATTTCAATTTTCTTCAAATATGAATCTATAATTTTCTTAGTGTTATCTAGCAGCTATTGTTGCTGGCTACAAACAATTTTAAAAAAGCAGAGGCGGACTCAATATTCATACAAAATCGTGGCACTTGTATAAACTGGCAACTGTAAAAATCAAGGTAATATATTTATTTGAATGACCAAACAATTCCAGTCACTACTGTACTCAAAAGGGCGTCCTACTGACAGCGGATTGCCCTTCAGTTTGAAGCACCAGAATCTTCCACAATGGAAAGTGAAGACCAATAATGGTCAAGTCACTGACAACTAAACATCTAATTTCCCAGCTGCCCAACCTTACATTCAACGTTAAAGACAGGGCTGAAATGAATCTGATGGAAGTGCAGAGAGACTATTCCCACTAATGAAAGGATGAAGAACAAGAGGGTGCAGATTTCAGTAAAAGAAGTACAAGTGATGAGGGAAAACTCTTTTCACTCAGTGAATGGTTAGTGTCTGGAAGGTACTGCCTGCAAATGTGTGATGGAGGCAGGTCCCATCGAGGCATTCAAAGGGAATGAGATAGTTATTTGAAAAGGAAGAACGTTCAGGATTATGGGAAGAAGTCAGAAGAGTGGCATGAGATGAGACGCCCCCCTTTCATTGAACTGCTTATTATCTGCCTCCAGCTCTATAACATTATGTTGTTCCAATAAGACATTTATTAAAATTACATGAACTTAATTTCAAACCACACAGCTGCTCTCATCTTCTGTGTCTTCCTTCTTCCAACTGAAGGTCTCCCTGGGTCGCCTTCTTTCTTTTTATTGGGAGAATGTTACATATGAAATGGTACCTTTGATAGAAAATGATACCTAATTTCTTGGAGAGCAATATGTTAGCTCTCCATACATTTCTGTCTCAATGGCAGTTGCTCTCTGACCAATTTTCAAAATGCCCACATATTATACCCTGCAATATCAGATCGTCTAAATAGACAATAGACAATAGACAATAGGTACAGGAGAAGGCCATTCTGCCCTTTGAGCCTGCACCACTATTCAATATGATCATGGCTGATCATCCTTAATCAGTATCCTGTTCCTACCTTATCTCCATGACTCTTGATTCCATTATCCTTAAGAGCTCTTTCTTAAATGAATCCAGAGACTGGGCCTCCACTGCCCTCTGGGGAAGAGCATTCCACACAGCCACCACTCTCTGGGTGAAGAAGTTTCTCCTCATCTCTGTCCTAAATGGTCTACCCCATATTTTTAAGTTGTGTCCTCTGGTTCGGCACTCACCCATCAGTGGAAACTTTCCTGCCTCCAGAGTGTCCAATCTTTTAATAATCTTATATGTCTCAATCAGATCCCCTCTCAGTCTTCTAAACTCAAGGGTATACAAGCCCAGTCGCTCCAGTCTTTCAGCGTAAGGTAGTCCCGCCATTCCAGGAATTGACCTCATGAACCTACGCTGCACTCCCTCAATAGCCAGAATGTC